>NC_079515.1:33309688-33609688 GCF_000801105.2 Raphanus sativus | reverse complement strand
TAATATTATGTTACTATACCTGCGACTAATCCCATTAATGGAGGCGATGATTTCAGCAGCCTGATAAGCTCTCTGTGTAATGGACGGCCATAGCCAACAGTTTCTGTCACATGCCCCCATTGCCTTCAACTGTAACGCAGCCTTCACAGTCTGCTTTTTACCTTTCTCTGACAATCCGCTATCTACCGATGTTTTCTCCACGGGGTTGGTGTTGATGATCCCTAAGCTTTCGTAATCAGATTCGCCAGCTCTCACTAGGTAGTAACTTGTTTCAAGAAGAAACCAAAACACATCAAGAATCAAGAACCAAAGGCTTGGAGTCAAGTGGTAAGGTCATGAAACTAACTCTTCGCTGTTCAGTGTGAATTATATTCCCACCAATACAAGACAGTTTTTTAGCAAGAGCAGTCGTACCGATTAGAGAGACGGAGAGGCGGCATTTGAAACAGGCCGCGTGCGTGGACTGGTGCTACTGAGAGTGATGGTGCGGCGAGACATAAGGAGAGAGTCTTGATAAGGTATCTACGGGTAATATGCGGCAAGGAAAGTAAGTTCAGAGGAAGTTTGGAGGATTCCGGCGACGGAGGTGGATGTGCGATGATGGCCGCCGGTGATGATGATATCATAATTCAATCGTTGACAAGGCAATCGGGAAGCTCTGGTCCTCGTGTTTTAGAGCACACAAATGACAAAACTAACATTCGTAATTGTACATTCCGGTTTAGATGATTGGTTAGTTTCTAAAATCGAATTCATAACGAATTGTATATACCAGTGTGAGTGAATTACGTTTTTAACCTCTAGCCTAGG
Organism: Raphanus sativus; assembly: GCF_000801105.2. Taxonomy (NCBI): domain Eukaryota; kingdom Viridiplantae; phylum Streptophyta; class Magnoliopsida; order Brassicales; family Brassicaceae; genus Raphanus; species Raphanus sativus. The sequence goes on along the minus strand of NC_079515.1, from coordinate 33,608,878 downwards.
CCAATCATATTAGACTTGGTGAGCAAATGGACACTGTAACCTTATGTTCGTTACTCTGTTCTTAAACCTCAATCGTAAATTCGTAATGGGGATTTTTTTTTTCTTTTACAGCTTCCAAGAAAATGTTACAAAATAATCTGACAAAAAATGTAACAAATCACATAGATTCAACTTGCCAAAGTTATACTCATTTTCACTTTTCAACCAAATAAGTAAACCCCTTTCTTTCTTCTAACTCAAGTAAAGTTTGTAGCTTCGGTGGCTCTTCTTTATTTTTCTTTTTTGGCATCTCTTCTGATTCAATCTTAAACCTAAAGATGAAGCTGGTCATTATCAACTAGGTGATGACAGAAAATAATTTTAAATGTGCCACACATGCATGCAATTGTCAAGCTCGGCCAAGCTCTGATTCAGCATTCGAATAACCCTTTTCTTTATCGTCATCTTCATCGTTCCAGTTTGCTGTTTTGTAGTAAGTTGCGTATAGTATAAGTTGTACTATTCCTGATATTGATCCAAGACCATTTGGAATCTGTTTTCATGAATAAAAATCAATATGTTAGGGTCTTTTTCTTCTAAAGAAATATAATATCGATTGAATTGAACATTATCGGGGTGGAAACTGAATCTTACCAAAATATAGGGATCTAATTTCAGACAAGCATAAATGACCCAAACGACTCCGTTCATGAAGCTGGCTAATGACAGAAAGAGCGGCATGTACTTCACGCTCTTTGTCTTTATCACAAGTTTCTGTTCCCACATTAATTAAACCCATTAAATGTTAGTAGTTCACAAAGAAAGTCGTTCAAAAAAAAAAGTAGTTCACAAAGAAAGAATCACAAGACAACAAATAAAAACTCTTGTATCCGTGATTATCTTAGCTAAATTAACTTTTCATCATGCATGCTTTTAGCAATATGATGGGTTTAAACCTTTTATATCATCTCATTATATAGTATCAATTAAAGATGATTTGGATCACTAGACCAAGTTAAATAGTATGATAGAGATATGAGAAAGAAGACTGGCATACCATGACGGTTAAAGGAGCAGCATACATGATAACATTGAAAACAATGCACATGATCCCAATAAGCATAGATCTCTGTTTTGTTGTAGGCAGAAAATATAATGTGCAGAAGATCACCACCGCCATGAATATCACCTCAATCATCATAGCTATTGTGATCTTTCTCTGTATACAAATCATAACCTCATCAAATTCGTATATCAGAAAATATCTCAAATCTTTCTAGAGTTCTTCATAGTTACGGAAAAAAATATGCATCATCGTACATGCATGCATGCGTGTGTGTTCACATTTGGGGGATTAGAATCTTACGCGGATAGGCGAGGTAGCGAAGATGAAGAAGATGGTTACATAGACGAGCTCCATGAAAAGACCAGTTCCATTAATGGTAATGACGAGGAGACTATCGGGTTGTACAAAAGGAAGTCCGTAAAAAGTCCACATCATGCAGTTCAAAACCGTAGCTACGTATGGATCTGGCTTGAATTCCGACACCGATTTCATCTTCCATATCTTCACCATCGTTGGTCTGCATGTATAATCCCACACACACACACACATATATGATCACCACATGCATCAATTAAAAAAACATGTAACAACAACAGAAATATAACATTTATTTTTGTTTGTCGAGCGTATGACATTTATCTTACATTGGAGCGCAGAACAAGCCGAAAGATATCATGTTTCCTGAATATGTTACCAAAAAAAATTATAGAACTTTAGTAAAGCATGATTTTTATTGATTATATAGAGCAAGGTTTTGTTTTGTTGATTGAACATAATCAAAGAGTTTTGGGACTTACCGATGATTCCGACGATCGTCCGGGCAGTGTGGGCGTCCGTCATTTTGTTATGTGTCTCGTAGAATTCTTGTCTTGTTACAATTTTTTTTTATAAAGATCTAAATAAAATTTTAAGAAGACGAACAGAAAACTACTTAGGATTGTTCGATTATTTTTTCAACGATGAATCGATCTTCTTTATATATACTTTTTTGGTCAAAATATATAGTTTCTTTAGTATCTTGTTTTTTTGTTCGATTAAATAGCTCTGTTTTTTGTTTTGTATGGTTTCTGGGTTCAGTTTCTTTCTGTTTTTTTAGTATTTGCCAAATACTATTTGGTTTATTTTAGTGTCTGTTTTACCAACAAACTGAAAAGGTTAACGAGCCTGTGAGTCAGTACTCAGTAGAATCTGGGTAGTGTAACGCATGCGTGGCACGTGGTTAAGGTATGAACCATGAAGTTGTTGACTTCGCTCGTACCCCCACCTACCTACCCCCACCCCATGCATGAGAAACATCCGGCTCCTCAATCCTCATTCGCATTCACACCTCCTCTTTCTTTTCTCAGACATAGCTCCATATCATAAACACAGGGAATTTCTGTTAGAGCTTTTATTCCGACCCTTTTGTTTTATATTTACAAAAATTAATTGAAAGCTGAAAATATCAGCCTATTTACTACTCAAAAGTCCCATTGTTGTTTGGTTCAGTAATCTTCCTTTACTGTGAATTTGGGCCTTTAGTGCTAATGGCCCACGAAAATGGAGTTTACTCATTGAAATTTCCAAAAGAACTATAAGGGAAAAGGATAAATTTATGTAGTTCAAAAAAGAGTTTCACAAAAAAAAAAAAATGTAGTTCAAAAAAGAAAAAAATGTTAAAACGAGTCTTAAACCTTACTGGTACTAGGTTTCCTCCTTTCTGACCTTTTTCTTCACATATATATATACTATGTTCATGGTACTTTTCCACAATAGACAAAACTGACACCATGAAGAAGAGTTCACGATCTCCAAAACGGTTCATCACAGCGAGAACTTCGAGTATCAATATATTCGTGGAGTAATCTGCACTCAGGGTGACTGGGTGAGTCTGCCTTTGACATAAGCCCTAGGGATTTATTACCGGAGATAAACTACGATAAATATTGCAGCATAGGCTGTGATGGATTTGTCGGGTATGATCCAGCTGAGGATCAAGTTTTCACGTTATTGGGAGGTCAAAAGAAGCAGCAATCGAGGAGCCTTGACATCCAAGGCACCTGGAAATTTCCCCTAGCAGCAACGTTTACTAGTTTATGCATCGATGGGATTATCTACTAAACAGAAGCCAACACTTGGAATCTATTTTGAGGTTATTTGGTTGAGTTTTTTTTCCAGGATATTTAAGCTATTAGTTATAGTTAGTCAGCTTGTATAACTTTATTTTCAAACACTCGTTTGCATTGACTAAGAGTTGTACAGAGTTTTATGTTTCTCAAAATCATAAGCGCATTTGGAGTTTGATGACTGGATGGAAGGGTGAAATAGCTTACGACTAGATTGCTTGACTTGATGTCAAAAGCTCATATTTCATTTGTATTCGTATCTTTACGAACATCCATATGAATATTCGTCTTTCGTAGGACCCGTTTTTCCTTCATTATTAGCTCCAAAAGAAGGGAAAAATACTTGCATTTCAAAACATATTATTAGAAAATCCGATGACAAGAAAACATATATAAAAATTAAATGATTGATGATTATGGTGCAATGTCTTTTTCTAAGCAATAGTAGCTGAATTATTAGTTGTAAGTAGGAATGTTTTTTTTTTCATTTTAAGTCTTGAAATTTATTCATACATAATTGTGGTATTGATTACTACTTTTTATTTTTATTTTTTGACAAAACTGGTTACCTATTATTGTACATTTGTTTTTTTTTTTTGATAAAGAGCTTTATTATTGTACATTTGTTGGATATACATCCTTAATACGTTGATAAAAAAAGAATATCCTTACTATTATCAAAAGATGATATATACACCAATAAGAGTACAAATTAATAATTTAAATTATTGGCAAACATGATTCAGTCTTCTGCATCACGCACACTTTGTTAAAAAAATTGAAAGATTAGAATTTATAAAATACAAACAAATATCTGCAATAACATCATATCAAATTTTTGATGATTTCTAAAACAGTACATATAAATAAAATAAATAAATTAAAAAAATATCTGGGTTACATCGATCATTTACACATTTTTATAGACTACATGTTCGTAGAAGTATATAATAAGTTCGTTTACAGCTTAAAGCTTCAAAATCTTATTTCAGTTTCACCACTATTGACCAACAACAACATCTCTTCTCTCAGATTCGGCCAATGGAAATTGTGCAATCGGACCCAGCCCACGATCCGGAAACCCGGTTCCTTCCACGTTGCTGCTCGTGTTTCCCCAGCTTCCGATCAAGAAGCTCCACAGCCGTTGGATACTCCTCCTCCTCCTGGGGAAGAATCCGGACCGTTGATGATAATCACGGCGTTGACCGTGGAGACGAGCGGCCGTGGTGGAAACGCGCGGCTCTGAAGATCCGAGAGTGGTCTGAGATCGTAGCTGGTCCACGCTGGAAGACTTTCATTCGGCGATTCAACCGCGATCCGCGTCGCGGCCGCGGTTGGGACGCCGGCGAGAAGTTTCAGTACGATCCTTTGAGTTACTCTCTGAATTTCGACGGCGACGACGAGGAGGACGAGTACGTCGGGTTGGGCGGATTCCGAAGCTTCTCCACTCGCTACGCTTCCGTTCCGGTCTCCTCTGGAAAAGCTCCGGCGTTGACGCCGCGTAACGAGATATTGGAGAGTTAGTGGGCGCGTGTACGAAACGCGGCGGCGACGGAAAAGGCTGTCAAGTTCGTTGACTGTCGCGTTAATTGCGTTTCCTTTAATTATGTTTATAATAATTAAAAAATACTATCAAAGTTGAATTATTTATTTTTCATCATCGAATTAATTTTTTCAAGACGTTTTGGTTTTGTTTTATTTGTTTCTTTTTTGGGGGATACTGAATTTGAAACGGTTGGTGCAATGATGTAAATTAGCTGTACAGATATGTGGAAGTAATCTTTAAGTTCATCATTTGATTTAAACGATGATAAAATATTATATTTCTTTCTTTTTATAATAGATGATATTTTGTATTGATGTATAAAAAAAAAAATTTGTTAAAAAATAATTTCAGAAATATAACTTAAAAATTATTTCAACAGCTATAGAAATGACCGGTAAATCTAATTGATTACATATAAATCAAATATAATGTAAATATATCAAAACATTATTTATTTTGAAAAAATTAAACATTTTCTATAACATATATCATGAAACAGAGAGAATACTTAGTTGTTTGGCATGGTTTCTGCATTTTAATATTCAACGTTGGCTTTTTAATGGTGAGGGTTTAGTTTATCCATATGGGAGACTTTTTTTTTGGTAATCATGGGAGACTAACAACCTGTTAATAATGAACAATGATATTGCTAATGTCTATCTCTCACTAGCACCTTACACATTTGATAATTGCTGTATGTATGTATGACCGTGTCCATCTCTTAATCCCTTATATTGGATGTACGTCACAATATTACACAAAAGGCCGTGGTTCGATTCCACAAATTACTGGACCACAAGACAAACATTCTCACAAAACTGGAAGAAGATCTGTCAGGAACACCAAACAATCAAATCATGAGCATGTATTGTAAGCCTGAGGTTTGTATCTTCTTTATTAAATAGACAAGTTCATCATAAAAATCAAATACGGCCCATGTTGATTCATCGGCCCGCTGCACTTGTTAACTTCAAATCAAAGTGTGCGACTTTAACCACTGTTGTGACGTTGTGACAGACACCATTGTTTATTTTCGGATCCATATGATATCTAGAGTTGCATGATTAAGTAGATGTATTTCAATATGAAAGGTATATGTATATTACATTCTATAGTTGAATGACATTAGTTTCAATTCACAGTATTCTTTTCGCTAAGCATGTTTAGTTGATTTATTCTATGTTTTGTCAAGTTATTGAATATTAGCCAGCTAGATTTTATTTATTGAACGATCTTAGTTTGGAAGTGTTGTTGGGTGGGAATAACTTGTAAAATACTAAAACCAATACACCTTTAAACTAAAGATCAAAAGCCCCGTGGTCCTCTCCCTGTGAACACCTCTCCAGCTAACCTACTTTTGCGTTTCATAGTTATGGTGGTTCCGTCGATGTAGTCGTAGGTATTACTCCAAGTCTCCAATAATTAATTTATCTTATAAAAATATAGTATTATACTTATATAACTTTGTTAATCATTTGTCTACGCTTTTGGTAGATATCCTCACACAAGTCTGGCTCCAACTTCCACCTATAAATCATTATCTAAACACATAAAGTAATAGGCACTTTTACTTCCTAAACCAGAACTTGTACAATCTGTATCCATTAACAAACAAAACGGAATTATTTGGTAAGAGTTGTTCGATTTTAATACAGAAAAGTTGCTATGATCCTTTGTGAATCTTGGAATTTTTATTGTTGGTAGTTGCCAACGAAACTCTTGTTGGCCGATATTACATTATTGAGTAAATTTGGACGATATAATAAATGAACATTTTGATATAAAATTTTATACTTCTAACAGTATTTGTAATTCCAGCTTTCACTAGAAACGGTATATATACTTATGCTTGTAATTAAGTAGGAATGTAGGATTACAACATTTCATTGTAGAAAATTAAATACAGATGTTTATTTAACGAATTACAAGATTTTTTATATTCGAAAAAAACTGGCATAATTTTTTTGGAAATATATTGAAAACAGCAAGCAGAAAAGAAACAAAAAAGCAGGGGATTCCTTGTATGTTCTGTTTTGGGGTTTGCTTTATATTTTAACTCATCTTCCTTGTTAAAGTAATCCCACTTATTAGTTTATCTCTTTATTTCCTTATTCTTCTCGGTCTTCTTGGGTTTGGCTGTGTATGTGTGTTGAGATTAAGTCGATGGCTTCAAGTGCTTCAAAGTTCATAAAATGTGTGACCGTTGGTGATGGCGCCGTTGGCAAAACCTGTATGCTCATCTGCTACACCAGCAACAAATTCCCTACTGTGAGTTAGTTCATTCATTTCTCTTTGTCTCTGTCTGAATTATTTTGATCAAGAATCTCATCTGGTTTTTTTTTATCAGATGTAGTTCAAATTTTCACTTTTTATCTGTCAAATTTTGTCTTAAAGTTTCTTGGAATCTATATTTCAGAGTTAGCTCCTTTTCTAGATATTTTGGATGAGTAAACGATCAAATTTTTGGATTTTTTCTTTTTTTTTCAAATCCACTTGTCTTTTCCAAGGTTTTATCAAGTATGTGTGGCCCATCTAGGTTGGGTTTTTACAGCTTAGTTCAGCTTTATAGTCTATCTCTGGATTCTTCTTCATGATTTACCATACTGTACGCTCAAATAAGTTACTATCTCGTTGTGGTTTGATCTATGGGTGAATTTGTTGTAACAGGACTACATACCAACAGTTTTTTGACAACTTTAGTGCAAACGTTGTAGTTGAAGGCACCACTGTGAACCTAGGGCTATGGGACACTGCTGGTATGAATACTATTATCCATATTTCATGTTTGATTGATGACTTTGTTAAGAACTTTAGCCCTTTTGAATTTACCTTTGTTCCCTGGTGTTTTGTTTGCAGGGCAAGAAGACTATAATAGATTAAGGCCTTTGAGTTACAGAGGAGCAGATGTTTTCGTCCTGTCTTTCTCTTTGATCAGCCGAGCTAGCTACGAGAATATTTTTAAAAGGTTTGATTTGCATTCTGAAAATAATGTCAGGATTTGAGTAATTTCTAATGCTAATATGACTCTTTCTTGTTGTCTGAGTCAGTGGATCCCTGAACTCCAACACTTTGCCCCAGGAGTTCCATTAGTCCTTGTTGGTACCAAATTAGGTAAAGATAACTCCTATTCATTTCATATATATATATATATATATATATATATATAACGTAGTCATGATTCTTACAACATCCATGTAGATCTTCGTGAAGATAAGCATTATTTGGCTGACCATCCTGGACTATCCCCTGTAACTACTGCACAGGTTTGATCATCTCAGTACTCCCCATATACTAAGACTCTGTAAAGTTCCTTTTGTATAGATAAACACATTCCAATAATGTCACAGGGAGAGGAATTGCGTAAGCTAATTGGCGCAACATATTACATTGAATGTAGCTCAAAAACTCAACAGGTATCTACTAGTATAACACCTTTACATTGAATCACATTCGTAGTAGACAACTCTTCTCTTCTGATTGACAATCTGAAAGTTTACATTATTGCAGAATGTGATAGCAGTTTTTGATTCAGCGATCAAGGAAGTGATCAAACCGGTGGTTAAACAAAAGGAAAAGACCAATAAAAAGAAGAAGCAAAAGTCTAGTCATGGGTGTTTATCGTGAGTGTATATATAAACCTCAACAAACTCTGCCTCTGGATTATACTCTGACTTTACCTCGTTTTTTTTTTTGGGGACAGAAATGTTCTGTGTGGGAGGATAGTGACTCGGCATTGATGATGACCTAAACTCTATCTGATGATGGCAAAAGTCCAGTCTTGAGTTTGTGTTAAAAATGAGTTACATACATATATGTAGATGGAATCATGTAAGAGAGATGATTAGCCTATAATCATTCAATAGTTTACATTGTAATAGAGGGATAGAGAGAGCTTTACTATTACTGACTCAATTATGTTTTAAATGTTTTAATCCAGTATATTAGCCTTTTTGTTTTCAACACAGAATTAAAAAGGTGGAGCAATTGTTCAACACTAAGTAAAATAGTCTATAACAAAAGGTGTTGCTGACTATATATTGTTAACTACATCGTGAAAGTTTATATGATGTGATTTTACTGGTTAGTAGTAATCATTGGGATAAATAATTTATCATATTGCATATAAATTAACTCGAGTAACATTTGTTTATATCAACTTTACATAGAAATTCGTTGAGTATTGATAATGGTAGTGGTAGTGGTAGTGGTGGAGTTTCTGTGATAATAGTGGTTCAATGTTGGAGGGGTTTTGATTAGCGATCAAATACAAACGCAAACGAAGAAGTTGAGATGAGAGTCTAGTCTAGTACTAGACAAGAAACGGCTTGAAAACCAGTAGTGTGGATCAGTCCCAATAAGCAGTCAGTGATCAAAACGAAGAGTTTCATCTAAAAATCATGGACCATAATTCCAATGGGCCGGAGAAACAGTCTTGTCAAACATGGACTTTAACCGGCTCAAAGTTATGCACTTTTTTCCTTTTTCTTTGTTTGTTCTTTTTTAAAAAGGACCTTTTGCGTTAGACACGGTAAAAAAAAAGATTGAAAGCTAAACACTATGCCACACTTACACATCACGTCACGAACTATAGAAACTAGTGTGCATCATTACTTATTTATTTTCGACTTGTTGAGATCGGCGTTCCATCTTTTTATTGGGTATGGGGAACAGAGAAAGACAGGAGCAGACTGGTTCTTAGATCTAAACCAACCATGAGCCAACCTTTCTTTTTTTTTTTTCTTGTTTTCTCATAAAATCTGACGTTCCTTACTATATAACAAAACTAAATCGCTCGTATAAAAGTACATTATAACTAATACTATCAACGCGTTTTGGAATAGCAACACTTTTTAAACACCTTACATCCAAGTGCAAATCAGACCCTGCAGATTGTATATTTTGACTGTTATGTTACAAAACTTGTGTTATCATATCATACCAAGTAAACCCGTCATCGAGTTAGCTAAGATTGATTTGGATGAGATTGTAATTTTATAAAATTTTGTGGGGGAATAAAAGTAGAGAAGGCACATGAGAGTTTTTTGTATTGCGTAATTTTACAAAGGTACGCCAAAAAAAAGCTTGCTCTCCCACCCCCCATGTGCACCCTCTCCTCAGTCCCCACTTTTTCCCTTTCTCGATTAAATTAGTTAGTTGATTTCTATTTCATCCTTTTCTGTCGGCTTTTAATTTCTTATAACACTTTTGTTTGTCTTTTTATTCTTGTATCACACTTTTTAGGCCTTGTTTCACACTCGCGATAATAATAACTCGATAATACTCCCCATGTAGGACTAGAACAATTTAGAGATTTTTTAACTTTTTTTTAGCAAAAGAAATCTCAAAACGGATTAAACAATATAACTTATTTTTAAACTAGAATTGTTATCAAATAATACTACATAAAATTTACTACAACATTGCATCGATATCAACTTCGACAACAACTTGCGAGTTTCCAATTTCAATGATTACAGTATAGAAATCTCGCTCCTACGAAATACTAAATGGCTCAAATACATGATTCGCTACTCAGTGCTTCAATTAGTAGTCTTGTTTAATGTTTCAAGCCAGATTCTTAATCACGTGCAAATAGTCGTCAAAAAAAAAAAAAATCACGTGCAAACAATCTTAGCTGGTTATCTAGCCTTCAATTAATTACCGAGTTTTCATGTCGGTCCTCAAAATTAATTTTATATATATATGACTGTCTGACGTAATTGAATAATGTATTCATATCTCATTTCAAATGTTCAAATCCTGTGTGTTTTAAAGGCTCGCATGAATAACGTGTGAAGACCTTTAAGATTTCCGATCATATAAGTATTTTCTAAAGAAAACAACATTGCAATTTGTCGGCGAGATATGTATATACAAGGTGAGAGTCAAAACAGCCGTGCTAGTTATTACCATAAATTCATTTGAAAACGATGCATCACTGGTTTTGACAAAAACATTGATCTAGAACTTGAACAAACAACAGTAACTGTAATGTTAGAAAATCAAAAACAAAACAAAAAACATAGCTCCTCTTAATATTAACCTTGTTTATCTTGATAAAGTCGTAGTCAGGAAGCTTGTTGGCCAAATTAAAAATTGAGTCCCATCAGCCAGTGGAATATATCTTGTCCAACTAAATCGACTGCAAATATTGTTTTTGCGTTAAAGTATATCTTTTTATAATTGTTTTATGTAAAGATCACGGGATTACAAATGAAAAAGGTAGACGTGACATATATCTTTTATGTGTGTTGCTCGTTATCTCTAGTTTTATGCTTTATGTATACAATTTGGACAATACTGCTAAGGATTCTCAGATATAAAATCAAACCATGTGGATGACTTTCAAGTGATGCCTATTTACCATGTTGATAATAAATTAGTAATCACAAGGAATTGATTCGATCTTCTATAATTTTAATCAGAAACTATCTGGGCATATTCAAAACCAACTAGAAAAATCTAGCTAGTGATCAAAACAAATATAACTCTGATGGTAACCAGTTTGGCGTAAAACTATTTTTTTTACTGCATGCATTTTTTCAACATGAACGGAAAGAATGATAGTAGTATAATCACTATTCTAAAAAGAAAAAAAAGTATAACCACTATTCTGGAGAGGAAAAATTCCCAAGATTATACTGTATTTGATTATCTTGTTTTGCTTTTTATTTTATAACCAGCCCCCGTCAATCTAGAAAACTATTTATAGAAGAGAATGATGGTTCGGCAAAAGTCAATAAGAAGAATTATGAAAACCTTTTAGCTACAAATTGACAAACAAACCTCTGTAGAAATGGGGTTAAAAGATCATAATTAGTAAAGAAAAAGACACATTTTAATGAAGAAAGAAAGAGGAAAAAAAGGAGGGAAAGATTCGTCTCGTCGCTTCCTTTAGTTCACATCCCTTTCATCTTAAATAAATGTATTAATCAATCAAATTTATAACAGGAATGAATTGGTTGTTAACTAACTATTAGTAATAGCGATCTATCTTCTAGAATTAAATTTTTATAAGAATAATCTTTAGGGAAATTTTGGAAAAGAGAACTAAAATACTAGTACTTTGTCCCTTTAGAATAATTTTAGTAATGTTTGTCCTCTTAAAATAAACTTTTAATAAAACCCAATTTAGTCCTCCGATTGATTTAAGCCTTGAATTAATAATAATATTTTCTTAAATAAGTAGTAATCCTATACTAATTAAATCGATATAGTAGTAAAATATTAAAAAACTAAAAGTAAAAAGTAAATAAAGGTAAAAAAAAAAAAAAAAAAACAGATTAGTCTTTCTCTCGACAACTGCATGCTCGAGAAGAGGCGATTCCTTTCTACACCATCTTCTCCGGCGCGTCTTGATTCGCCGACAAATTCTATGCCGGCGATCCATCTTTTCATACTCTTTCCTCCTTCCTCCATCCTCCTTCCTCCTTCCTCCTTCCTCCTTCCTCCTTGGTATTTTTCTTTTTCTCCTCCTTGTTTTCTCCGAAATTGTTTTGCCATTTAACTCACCTTGTTTTCTCCGACAGCGTATATAGGAGTTGGCGTGAGGAGGACGAAGCCTCTACTGACCATTAAGAACAACAAGGTCTTTGATTTTAATCTCCGTCCTTCTTTTCCCCAAAATTGAAGGTTAGGATTTTTGAGATCTCCTTTTCGATTTTTTTTTTGTTGATGCATGTATTGGTTACATACTGATGTGCATGTATTGTTGTTAATTACAATAAAGTCGATCAATTTGGGGTTTTTTTGTGATCCTTTTGTATACAATTTAACATGTTCAATCGACTAAAGCTTGTTAATGTTAGGTTTTTGGTTGTAGTTGATGTGTCAATTGATAGCGAGTAGAAGCTCTAAGTGAATCAAGTTTATTGTTTGAAATTCATATATTTTGATATATTAAGTGAACAATTATGCATGATATTGGCTAAGAGGGTAGGATGAGATGGCCTTATATTTTCCTTATGTACCGGGAAGAGTTTGAATTGTTTAAAAACCATTCAATTCATGTAGATGGTTGTCATTCTAGTTTGCGGTTGTGTTCATGGTGAGATTGAGTTATATTTATTTGGAATCCGTTTTTATGTAGTTTGAATTGTATGATGGAGTAGTGAAATTGATTTTGTTACCATGTTTTGTTTGTTGTTCATTCCTCGATTTTCCTAGAGACATCACTAACATTTGAATTTTTGGCTTTTATGATTTATAGGAATGCTGTACCAATTTCCAAAATGCATACTTCAACAAGGAGCTGAGCCCCAGATAGATAAGATTAACAACATGTGTAGATGTGGAATTCTTGACGACATCAAGAGTGCTCTCAGAAATGAGTATGATGAAGTTTTGAAAGACTCTGTCTTCGGTCCGATTCTGGCAATCATAGAGAACCAGCTCATTTTCTCAGGGAGGATTATCTACAGCTTCATTTGCAAGCAGCTTCACTTTTTTATCCGATTTCACAAGCTTGTAGTCGAAATTATGTTTTATTGCACATATCTCCATTGTCGCCTTCAAAGCTGTTTTGTTAGTAAAATGTTGACCCTTTTTCACAACATCTACCAGAGAAAAACGGATATACTTTCCACTGATCATATCTTTGTCATGCTCGTTATCATCATCACTTTCATCAACCTTGTCATCTTCTTCTTCATGCGTGGTTTGACCATCAATAGCAGCATCTGAAAGTTCATACGACATAGCCTCTTTCTCTCTGTTAGGCGACTCAGCAGCTTCTTCATTCATGTTAGATCCGACCTTAGATCGAATACACACACATAACCGCTTTGAAGCTTGGTTCTTCACACATGTAAGAAATTTTTTCAGTTGCTGATCACTGGTGATGAAAATCGTGGTGAGTCGTTTCCACTCACCAAATCAGAAGGTAAGTAACTCAGCTCGATATTGACCATGTTTAAATCGACTCAAAACTCCTCACAAACCATAACTCCAAGGTGCTCAACGGTTTTGCTTGTGTCCAAAGTAAGTAATCTACCTCCATTTTTTTCATCAATATGAAATTTCCAACCGCTTCCCGATGATTTCCAAAAACTAGAATAGACATATATGTGCATTTTTGAAGATTTGATTGAGAAAAATTTGGAAGAATTATGAAAAGGAGAAGAAACCACACGTTTTTTTTAAACTGTGTTGGCAACGATGAACTGAAATTTAGGGAAAAAAATTTTAAAAGAAAATAAAAAAGATTTAATAGATTTAGAAAATATTTTGTGACAGTTATTTCTAAAATTTTTGGATTTAGTTACGAATCCGGTAGAACATACTTTCTACAACTGGTAGAATATAGATGAATTGGTAGATAGTGAATACAGAGAAAGTAGACAAATGAGAGTTTAGAAGAAAATATATTCTTCGAAGGAAGACATAAGAACATTTATTAGGTTTTATGATCTTCCAATTATTCAGACAAGAGTATAAAATATAGATTATGTACTCTACCTTTGTAGATTTAAATGGTTTTGGTGTATTTCGCAGTCTATCATGTATAGATCGTTGTGGTTGTAGTAGATTGTATATTCTGAAATGCCGTAGATGGTAGATCTGATATATTAACAACTTTAGCCCATTTTGCAAACTGTTATTCCAAATACTTTTTTATAAAAATAATATTTTTCATATATACACATACATGAGTACTTCATGTTTCATATTTTTCTTTATTTTTTTGCTTTGCAGATTATTTCATATGAATTTTTATAACCTTCAAAGATAGTGGAAGTCCAAAAATGAAAAAAATTGATTTAGTTCTAAGGGGAAAAAGTACTAGTATCAAATTTCCCTAATCTTTATGAGATTCTTAACATGTTCATTCATTCGTAGCGTTAAAAGATGTAACAAACAAAGATGATTAGTACTAATTTGCTAGACAACATTGCATAACTCCAAAATGTAATATTTAAATTTATTTTATTTTTCACCTCGAGTTTTGCAGAAAAAGATAAAAGAAAGCTACTTTCCCCCCCTCTCTCTCTCTCTCTGTCTCTGTATGTGTGGCTTTACCTTTTGTACCTAAAACCTATCACTCACACACACACACACACAAACACACTCTCTCTCTCTCTCTATATCGCTCGCTCGCTGCTGCTAGCTGTTCTCCTCTCTCTCTGTTCTTCTTCGTCTTCTTCCCTTTTTATTTTTCTGGCAGAAGCAGCCACTGATGTGAGTTCTCAACGCTCGATTTCTCCGATTTGTCTAACTTTTTTTTTCACTGGTTTTGTGCTCTAGCTTACACATTGCATCTCTTCCTCTTTTTTTTTTTACTGCTATAGATTCCCCGATCTGGGGGGTTTTCCACTCCCTCAAGTTTTCTTCATACTCTGTGTGTTTTGAGTGTGCAGAGATTAAAAAAAGAAGGGAAAGGAATGGCGGGAGGTGGAGCTCCAGCACCGAAAGCAGACGAACCTCAACCTCATCCTCCTAAAGATCAGCTTCCTAACATCTCTTACTGCATCACCAGTCCCCCTCCTTGGCGTATGTTCCTCTTCTCTCTTCTAGATTCCCCAGTTTTTTTTTTTGCTTTCTTCTGATTTTCTTAAGATTTAGTTTCCTTAGTTTTTGCTTTAAGCAAGCAGGAGGAGGATAATTGTTATTTCTCTCTTTTTGACTTGTCTGTCTGTGTGTTTTTTTTTTTGCCAGATTTGTAGTTTTTCTTATATTTGTCTGCTTCTCTCTCTAGAATGTGATTTTGGTTTGTTGTTAGCTGTTACTTATACCTAAGCCTCCACCTTCGGAATGATATTATTTATCTCTGTCCATTGAAATTGTTTTCAAAATGTTCTCCACCAAAACAATACTAGTCCCGTTTCATTCACCGTTGGAATTGTGCAATTTCCACATATACTTACACATCTCTTCGTATGCTTTGTGTTGTTTCAGCTGAAGCGATTCTTCTTGGCTTTCAACATTACCTTGTCATGCTCGGCACTACTGTTCTCATTCCCACTGCTCTTGTTCCCCAGATGGGAGGTGGTTATGTAAGCCCCCTTTTTTTACAACTTATCCTAGTACATATGAAAGACAAATTAGAATGTGTTTTTTGAAACGGATCTTGCTCTTTGATTTTTTTTTTTTTTGCAGGAAGAGAAGGCAAAGGTGGTCCAGACTATTCTCTTCGTTGCCGGCATCAACACCTTGCTCCAATCTCTTTTCGGCACCAGGCTCCCTGCTGTTATCGGAGCTTCTTACACTTTTGTGCCTACCACCATTTCCATCATCCTCTCTGGCAGATTCAGTGATACCTCTAACCCTATTGATGTACGTTGATCATGTCGATATATATTGCTTCTTCTTATGTCTGGCTCTTTCTTTCTTTCTTTGTTGGTTGGTTGGTACTATTAAAAATAACACCACGTTTCTCAACTGTTTTTGTGCAGCGCTTTGAGAGGATTATGCGAGCAACCCAAGGCGCCTTGATTGTTGCTTCAACCCTACAGATGATTCTCGGTTTCAGTGGCCTCTGGCGTAATGTTGTCAGGTTACTCAACTCTCTCAAACATTCCTCTTTCCCTTATTATTCCAGAAACAATGCCATGTAATTATTTTACCTTTTGTGTTTCATTATTAGGTTCTTAAGTCCTATTTCAGCTGTTCCACTGGTGGGTCTCGTTGGGTTTGGGCTATACGAGTTTGGTTTCCCAGGGGTATGTCTACTCTAAAGGGAGCACTTACAAGCAGACCAAAAGCTCTCTCTCTTTTTTGGCTTCCACTTGTTAACTTTCTATTTTTATTTCAGGTTGCTAAATGCATAGAGATTGGACTCCCTGAGCTTCTTATCCTAGTATTTGTCTCACAGGTAAATATTACAACTTACTAACACGATAAATCTACCTTTTAAACTCCCAAAACAAGGTCTAGACTTGTTTATGGTTTACTTGATTTCATATTCTGATGTGTTTTCATGTTTGCAGTATCTGCCTCATGTGATCAAATCAGGGAAAAATGTGTTTGACCGCTTTGCTGTAATATTCGCGGTGGTGATTGTATGGATCTATGCTCACCTTCTCACAGTTGGTGGGGCATACAATGGTGCTGCACCCACTACACAAACAAGTTGCCGGACTGATCGTGCTGGCATCGTAGGTGCTGCCCCGTGGTAAGTGGCTCCCAATATAACATTTGCAGTTTAAGCAGAACAAAAGAGCATTAAGAATCAGAGTATCAAAAGATTGAAATAGTGATCTTAATTGGACTTGTTTGTTAAATTATTTTGTTTTTTTTTCTTCCTTCTTTGCAGGATAAGAGTTCCATGGCCTTTCCAGTGGGGTGCTCCTTCGTTTGATGCTGGAGAAGCTTTTGCAATGATGATGGCTTCTTTTGTTGCTCTTGTTGAGGTATGTCACCTCTATTCTTCACATTTTAATCTGTCTAAATAAATTGGTATCCTCTGTTACTCTGTTTATTCATATTGTCTTCTTGTTTCTTTCGTGTATGGGTGGGTGTCCTTTGAAGTCAACCGGTGGTTTCATCGCTGTCTCAAGATATGCAAGTGCAACGATGTTGCCACCTTCTATTCTCAGCCGTGGTGTTGGCTGGCAGGTAACTTGATCACTCTTGAGCTTTCAGTGTTATGGAATAAATATTGATTGGTTTCTGAGGCTGATTGTGTTCTGTGGATCAGGGAGTCGCAATTCTGATATCAGGGTTGTTTGGTACTGGTGCTGGGTCCTCTGTCTCTATGTAAGCATCTCTGAGATGATTCATGTTCTGAGTTGATTATTTTTCTCCGGATATTTTGGTATGACGTTTCTTTGCTCTTTCTATTGTGAAGAGAAAATGCTGGACTATTAGCCTTGACAAGAGTTGGTAGTAGAAGAGTTGTCCAGATAGCTGCAGGCTTCATGATCTTCTTCTCTGTTCTCGGTAAGTTTTGAGCTCAAATCCAACTGGTAAAAGACAAAGCTTTTGTTTGAAACTTTATCTGTACTGATTGATCTATCATATGTTAATGCAGGAAAATTCGGAGCTGTGTTTGCGTCAATCCCTGCACCCATCATTGCTGCTTTATACTGTCTCTTCTTTGCCTACGTTGGAGCTGGAGGATTGAGTTTTCTTCAGTTCTGCAACTTAAACAGCTTCAGGACTAAGTTCATCTTAGGCTTCTCTGTCTTTCTTGGCTTGTCAATCCCTCAGTACTTCAATGAGTACACTGCGATCAAAGGCTATGGTCCGGTCCACACAGGCGGTCGTTGGGTATGTAGTAACCAACTCGCTCTTTTTTCTCTTTTTTGTCTTTTCTCTCTTTTCTAATGAGACTCTTATTCACTTGCATACTTGGCAGTTCAACGATATGGTAAATGTCCCGTTCTCATCAGAACCTTTTGTTGCTGGCATGGTGGCCTTCTTCTTGGACAACACACTGCACAAGAAAGATTCATCGATAAGGAAAGACAGAGGAAAGCATTGGTGGGACAAGTTTAGATCTTTCAAAGGTGATACAAGAAGTGAAGAGTTCTACTCTCTTCCTTTCAACCTCAACAAGTATTTCCCTTCTGTCTAGAAGAGAAGAGAAGAAAGAGAAGAAGAAGCAAAGAGTTTACCGGGAAAAGAAAAACAAAGAAAATGGTGAAAAGTGAAAACTCAAGAGTTTCTCATTGTTGGCTCGAGTTTCTTGACGACCTCTGTGTCTTGGTTCTTTTGTTCTGTTCTGTTCCGTTCACAACTTCGGAAACCTTTTTAAATATCTTTCACATTTTATATAGTCTTCTTGTTTACGATCATGAATCTAAGAATCTTCAGTTGTATTGTTGCTTACTATCTCTCC
Organism: Raphanus sativus; assembly: GCF_000801105.2. Lineage (NCBI taxonomy): Eukaryota > Viridiplantae > Streptophyta > Magnoliopsida > Brassicales > Brassicaceae > Raphanus > Raphanus sativus. The sequence goes on along the minus strand of NC_079515.1, from coordinate 33,590,405 downwards.
CTAATGCATTTGTCTTTGTAAATCTGAGGGTACACGACTTTGTTATTTTGATTAGTTTCTAAATAAGTATTTAGTTTGATTTTTGCATTGATCTTTTTTATTACTCAATAGATTTGATTAAAATGTTTAAGTTGATATATAATTGTTTGGATGAATTCAACCAAAAATTGAATTAAGGTACATATTGTTTTTATTGTTTTTAAGCAAAAGAAAAAGAACATTTTGATTGTGTGCTCAGCAATTAATATTGAATATCTTATTTTTTGGTAAGAAAATATTTATACTGGCACTTATAGTTAGAGATTTAATTATATGTATACTGATAAGATCTATAGTTAATTAATTGGTTTTTTAAAAAAAAAATTGGCTTTTTTCTTTAACAACTTTTTCTTTACTCAATTGGTCATAATGATTTATACGTTTTTTTTTAAAGTGGTCAATATACTAGAGAGTGGCCTTTCACTCTTGCGTGAGGTTTTTGGTCTCTCTGCAATAAAATACACTCGAAAGAGACGATAGGGCAACTTTCGCTTGTTTATCTTAACTAATGGTCAAGCAAAAGTTAACATCGCTTTGTTTTATAAGGCTGATCGAACTCATTACGTAATTAATTATGTGTACACAATTATTAACGCTTAATACGACACTGGCTTTCAGGAGATCGAGATAAAGTGTACAGTAAGCATGTGAATAAGGTTGATTGCATGAGGGCGTATTATTACTTCATTTTTGGTTGTCATTTCCTTTTAAAAATTTCATAATTTTCATTAAAACAGTGCTCATCATTGCTTAAAAAATACCAAGATTTATAAAGTTGCTTGTCATAACGTATTTCATTATTATTCCGAGCATATTAAATCTTCAAATTCAATTTGTAAGAATTGCATACAGTAATTAAAGAACTATAGAACTATTGATTATCTAATTTTGGGATTTCATTATTTCTGTTAAATCTAGTACATGACGCACGATTTAGTCGGCACATCTAGATTAAGCTGCATTTTCTATTACATATACCGATAGATATTGCAAAATTAGGATGAACTAAAGCAAAATGTTAGCATATACAAGAATCAAAATGGTTAGTAGATTCAAAGTATCAAAGGCCTAACATTCACAGAGAATCTGCTTTCCATGAAAGATTCCAGCCAAGCAAGCACTTGTGTTTGTACGGACAATCCAAAACATTGGAAAATAAAATAAAATTTGAGCAATGACGATGATTATTCCATCTCTTATTGAGTTTAACTCTTATTACTTTCACTATAAAATACTTTGTTTCAATAATATAGCTAGCGGCATTAAACCGACGCGTTTACCTCCCTTGTAGTGTTTATTTTATGTTAAACCTCTGATCGAATATATTTACTAAAATTAGGTTCAAGAGAATAAATTATGAAAGGTATAATATATAAAGAAATGTTAAATTTGATCTAAAATAAAATGGTCCTAGTATATATAAAGTAAGAAGCTATATTCTACCAAATATAGACCTCCCACCTACGCTTGCTCTCACTCCTCTATCCTCTACTTTTCTCCGCCGTGAAATGGGGAACTGTCAGGCGGTGGAGACGGCAACGGCGGTGTTAGAACGACCAGACGGCAAGTCAGAGAGATTTTACTGTACAGTGAGCGCAAGCGAGGTGATTAAGTCTCATCCCGGTCACCACGTTGCTCTCCTCATCTCCTCCTCCGTACCTAACGGGGGCTCTCTCCGCGTCACCCGAATCAAACTACTCCGTCCTTCCGACAACCTCTTGCTCGGCCATGTGTATAGACTCATCTCTTCTGAAGGTATTATCACTCATTCTCATGCAAAAAAAAAAACAAACTCTAGGTTTTAGGGATTTCTCCAATTTGTTTCTTCAGCTTCACGCTTGACTATGATCTTCCTAGATGAAGTTTTGTTTATTTAAATTATTTTGTGTGTGTGTGTGTTTTATTAATTATAGAGGTGATGAAAGGATTAAGAGCCAAGAAGTCTGAAAAGATGAAGAAGGTCCATGGAGAGTTTTCAGTTGAAGAAGAGGAGATTAATCCACTGACTCTAAGATCTGAATCTGCTTTTTTTGACAAAGACTCTCAGGTATATACAAATACATACATAGATTTCATTATAGTTTTACTTGTTTAACTAAAACAATTGCTAAACAGGATCACAAGCATATTAGAATTTTGAAATTGGTTCATGAAAGCATATTAATTAGATTATGGTTTGATGAACAGAGAAGGATACATGAAAAGCAGAGACGGATAAAGACAGGAGCTGCCAACAAAGTTAGAGCTTGGCAGCCTTCTCTTCAAAGCATAGCAGAAGCTACAAGCTAAAACTTTAATTCATAAGTTTCCTTTTATTTTTTTTTACAGTTGAGTTTTTGATCACTTGATTTCTCTCTGTCTTGTTGTTTTTCCCAATCAAATTGTAATTAAAGGAAGAAAAAGAAAACCCATTTGATTGTGGCAGATGAAGCTCTTGTGTATTACTTTTAACTTAATAATAAACTATTAATCAAAGATCTAATCTAATTTTTCTCAGTTTTAAAAGGTATCTGTGGCATTAGCATGTATGCAGTTTACAATGTTTTTATGGATATGTGCTGTCATCTAGTTGCATCAAGAGATGATTATTTAAGTTTGAGCGAGATGATAAACCAAAATACACACTGAAATGACTATTTTGGCTTTGATTGTCTTACATTAGATTAAAAAATTAAACCATCCAAATTTATAACATTAGATAGTGCTCTAGTGACAAGGGCCGACGAGGGAAACTCAGGACGGAGCCATATGATGCGAAAGTCTCACGTACGGTTCCCTGAGAAGGTAGTGGCTATTTACTAGAGCTTCGACCAAGCACCCCCGGTCAATTCCGCTTTGGGACCACCCCTTACTCTACCATTATTATAGGAGTATGGGGTTCGAGACAAAGAAAGATCAAGGCAGTTTATATACAGTAGAACCTCTATAAATTAATACTTTATAAATTAATAATTTCTATAAATTAATAAATTTTACCGGTCCCAAATTGGGCTAGTGTAAATATAACAAAAATCGATAAAATAATAAGATAATAATATTTTTAAAACTTCTGTGTAAATATATAGTCCCCTTAAAATCATAAATTAATAATCTATCTATATATAATTTTTATATAAGTACAAGCTAAATATTATATTGTTGGTTTTATATTCACAATGAAAATTCTTTGTTTTTCTTAACATTCCAATATATTTTAATAATATTTGGTAAAATTATACCGAAAACCACTTAACAATTCTATGTAACATAAAAATATACACAAAATAAGATAATAAAACAATATGAAAGTCAAATTTCTAAAATTTAAATAATGTACATAGGGTAAAATAAAATATTTTTTTTATATAAATAAAAATATTTAAAAATAGAAAAAAATCTAAATAAGAAAACTTTTGTAAATTAATATCTCTATAAATTAATAAAATTTCAAAGTCCCAACATTATTAATTTATAGAGGTTCTACTGTATATCATATACGTATTGACAAACCCGAATATATTGACTAAAAACACTCAACTGGTTTGCTAAAATTAAATTTTCAACGTATAAGAATTATTCAACTTAACAATGTTTTACGAATTATTATTGTTTTGAAGTTTGACTATATTACATGAAATCATAAATGTTTTTCTAAAAAAAATGAATCATAAATGTTATGCCAAAAAATCGGAAATGATATAAAAAGAGCCAAAAAGCCTAAACCACTATACAAAGTATTTGTTTTGGTGAAAAAAAAAAAGTTGTTTCTCGAACATAAATCTTTGTATGAAAAAAAGAATCATACGAGAGCTTTCATCCACAAGTTTGCAAATTGTGTATAGGCCAAGTAAAACACAAAAAAAACATCATCAAAGATCTTCCGAGAAAGGTAATAGGATATTTACTTCCCTGACTCTTCTTCTCTCTCATAGTTTATCTCACACGTGCGCATTCACCGACTTACAAAGGAGATCACACCAACTAATGTCAAAACCAAGGGTAATATAGTCATTATCGTATCGAAGAAATTTCTGAACGGAGAAGAGGAGTTTCCGTTATCCTTTTATATTTTTTTTTAACTTCATATCTTTCGTTGATTTATTTTAAATAAACTAATTAAACAAATAAAAATCTGAACTTTCTTCTCCTCTCTCTCTCTCGAGCCTCAAGCGACCAATCCAATTAGGGTTTTTGCCAATCTTCATATCTAAATTTCAATTGCTTCTTCACTCTGTGTGGTTGCTGCTATCAGCTCCGAAAACCATGATTTCAGATTCGATCACCAACGCCTCTGCTGCTACATCTGCTCCTAGCGCCAGAGATTCCGCAAAGAAGAAGAGGGTCAGCTTCTCTTCTCTTCTCTTCAAAATCTCACCTTTTCTCTTAAAATTGATTCGTTAATTAGGGTTTTTGGTGATTGCATTTTGGCGTTGGCAGAGCAACAAGTCGGCTAAGCTGAAGCAGAACAAGCTCGGTCTCCGCCGCGAGCAATGGCTTTCTCAAGGTATCATCATTTCGTAAAGCCTAAAGTTGTTTCCTTTAGACTAAAGTTGTTGCCTTTTTGTCGTTATTATTGATTATGGGTTTTGGGTTTTCACTATTAGTTGCGGTGAGCAATAAGGTGTGTAAGGAGGAGAAGAGTGTCAATCGCAGTGATCAGAGAGATAATAAGCCAGTGGAGGAGCATAGAGAAGAGGACGGTGGGAACAATGTTCATCATCATGAGAGCTTTATGGAGTCACCTTCGAATAGCTCCTCTACGGGAGGCACTGATTTAAGCACTAACTTCAGTGGGAGTAGTAGCACTACCAGCAGTGACTTTTGCTCTGGTAACATAACTGAAGAGGAGGATAATAATGCAGATGATGACGACGGGTGTGTGGATGATTGGGAAGCTCTTGCTGATGCATTAGCTGATGAGGAAGAGAGTCTCCTCCGCGAGTCCGTCAAGGAGGAGCAAGAGAGTGTTGGACAATCAGCTTCCAATGCGGATGATGATTCGATGAGGAAGCAAAAGAAGAGCAGTCGAGCTTGGAGGTCTGACGATGACCTTCGCCCTCAGGGGTTACCTAATCTAGGGAAGCAGCTTAGTTTCCCGGAGTTGGACAAGCGTTATACCACCGCCGTCTCGATTCCTTCTTCGTGTCCCATCTGCTACGAAGACTTGGACTTGACGGATTCGAGTTTCCTTCCGTGTCTTTGCGGGTTCAGGCTCTGTCTTTTCTGCCACAAGACGATTTGCGATGGAGACGGGCGTTGTCCAGGGTGCAGGAAACCGTATGATGACGTCAAGGGTGAAACTAGTAGTGGTGGTTTCACTGTTCGGTTGGCTCGTTCATCTAGCATGTTTTGCAGGTTTTGAAAGAAAAAATAAAAAATAAAGAGAGAGGTGTGTGTGGTTTTTCTCAAACCACCCTGTGTTGTTTTCTCTGTTTTCATTCCCCGCATCTTTGCTTTAGGTAATGTGGGTATAATGTTGTCTTTTGGCACTTGAGAACTTTGAATCTTTGTTTTCTTTGTCATGGAACACTGTGATGATGATGTATGTGAATACATAAAAAAAAAGTTGGTACAGAAAATTCAAATATATAGTTTCAATAATATGCTTGTTTGGTCTGCAATGATTCATGTGATGATAATACCATTCTAGAGTTATATTATGTTGCTATAGAGTTATATAATACAAGTTACTCATTACCAGATCAGTTCTCATTATTTGTTTCTCTCTTGAGCTTGCTTAGTTTGATGTAACATTACTAGAGGAAACTTCTGATTATTTTTTATGATTAGCCAACTTTCATAAAACCAGCTTACAATCTCTTGTAAGAAGAAAAAAACATGACATCTCTAATGAATAATAATACAATAGTTTTGTGGTTTATCTCTACCATTTACATCTCTAACAGTCATGTGAATAAGCCCTGTTTCTCTGTCAACACTGAGAGTTTTACTCAGCAAAAAAGAAGACGCAAGGGGTGGAAAATTGTATAGGTGATTAAGCCTTTTTAAGCCCATGTCATGGGGGTCTGCTTTGGAGTAAGCTCAGATCTTTGTGCGTTTGAGCTGTTGTGAGGGAACAGTTGAATCCAAAGAGTAGACATTCTCTGTTTCTAGCTCTCTCTTGTTAACACTCTTCGTGAAAGATAGATCTTCAGCTTTCATCAGAGAATCTCTTATTCTTCTTACATCCGAGAGTTTTACAGGTTTCAATAAGAAATCTTCAGCACCTTCTTCAAGACATCTGTTATAGAGTAAATTAGAATTTAGTACAATTCCAATTAAGTTTATAACTTCTTGATCAATAAAATTCTGTCCAGGTCTGTTTTGTTGTATGTAGCAAACAACAGTAACATGGACAGGTAATAAATTGAGTTGGCCATTTTATAATTTCTAAAGAGAAAAACATATTATTCTTTTTTTTTATTTAATTTGGTCCAGAGAAAAGCATGTGAGGTGGCTTTCACAAATAATACCCTACCAAAGATTAGGCAATCAAAGATCATGGCCAACTATTTTTTATTGTAATATATCATTATCACCAGAGACAGAATCAAATCTCAAAAGTAAAAGATTTAGAAACATCAAAAATCATCTTGGGACCCATGACATATCACCAAATCTCAACTTTGATTAATTATGCAATCACCACCACTGATGATGGTTAAAAAAAGGAAACCAAATGACATGATGATCTATCTAATAGATTGTGGTTAAAGCTAAGTGTACACATAAACATCATTCAAGACTTCTCAACTTTACTAAGAACTTTTTGACTAAGATATACATGTAACTAATACAATGAAAATATACCTATCAATACGAGGCAAAATGTTCTCAGAGGACATAACCACCACAGGCACATCTCTGAAAGCTGAGGATTCCTGTGAAAAAAAATACAGATTAGCATAAATATTCAGATTTAACTTAACTGAAATCAGCAAACTCATCAGATTGCATAGTAGTTTTAAAAAGATGTTTGCTTACTTTGATTTTCTTCAAGAGTTCATATCCAGTCATTCCGGGCATAGAGTAATCCGTCATAATCAAATTAACTTTCAAATCCTGAAAAAAATTGTTAAAACAAAACACCATTAACAATTTGCTTCGAGAGCTTAAAGTCATATCAAAACGTTCTCAAGAAACAGAACAAAAAAAGAGTATATCAGGACAAACTTATTATTTACCTTAACACCAACGGGTTTCTCGTTTACGTCCAGTCCAAGGTATTGCAAAGCTCTTGTGGCACTATCAACAACAGTAACTGAACCAAAACACAAAACATGTCAAGAAATATTCAAGTTTGAACAAAAATGAAATATAAACGTTTTTTTTAAATAAACAAGTACCTTTACAGGAAGAGACTTTGAGCAAGCGCTCTATGAATTTCCGATCAACGTGGCTATCGTCGACGGCGAGAACATGAAGAAGATCAGGTGATTTAAACTTGGAAGGAGCGTTAGCCATCTCCATTTTCATCGGTAGCATAACCTCAGCCATGTGATATTACTGGATCTTGAAGAGAAGTAGAGAGGAGAGCAAAATGTTATACTCAAAGTTGGATGATATGGAAGGATATGATGTTTGAAACAATGGAGGTTGAGGAGATGTATATATATTCAAAAGTTGACAGAAAATAAAGAGGGAACATATAAAATCGAGAGATTTTGCATATCTTTCAGATTTTGTCAACTTGCTTTCAAAATCTTTATTTATTTTTATATAAATATATATGAAAAATACATCGGTGGAAAATCGAGAACTAAGAGCATGGTTATCGGTGGGTCTTAGACCCATTTCTTAGCATTATTGGGTCGAAAGAAAAATGAAAAAGACCAAAAACCTTTGCAAACGGGCCTTAGCTAAGAAGTGTCCGGGTTGGTCCTTAAGTGGGCACGTGTCGGGCCCAAAAAAAACAGGTTTTTTTCACCCCGACAGACGAGTCTCTCTCTCTTCTGTTCTTGTCTTTTCTTCTTCTCTCGAACTCTCTCGACGGCGATTGCATGTCGATCTTCTCTCCGTTCTGAATCGATCTAATCCGTCCTCCGTTCTGAATCAATCTCTTCCGTCTTCTCTCCGTTCTGAATCGATCTCGTCCGTCTCTCTCTCCGGGTCCTCTCGTTGATTGTCCTCATCGAAATCCTCTCGTCCGCCGATTGTAATCTAAACAAGGTACATGTTTCTCCTCCGTTTAGAGATTTAGGTGATTTTGTTGCGATGATATGATTATTTTTGTGATTATTTTGTTTGTGTATTGTTCGTGTTTCTCCTCTGTCAAAAATCTTGGAAAAAATATTCAGATAATCGAATGGATATGAGGCAGCTGTAATACAATTACGCCTACTATCTCACCGATGGTATTTATCCGGAGTGGGCCACATTTATTAAATCTATCCGACTACCACAAGGAGATAAAAACAAATTATTTGCTAAAAAACAAGAATCTGTCCGGAAAGATGTTGAGCGTGCTTTTGGAGTCTTGCAAGCTCGATTCGCCGTCATTAAGAATCCATCTAATTTATGGGATAAATCGAAGATAGCAAATATTATGAGAGCATGTATAATACTCCATAATATGATAGTGGAAGATGAACGACGTACACAGAGTCCAGATGAAACGTTTCAAGATGCCGATATTTCTTTTTGCGTCAAGATGCCTACTCAGCAATTCGATAATGTTGATTATGTCGCTCAACAAATTCGGGATACACCAATCCATACTCAATTAAAACTTGATTTGATCGAAAATATATGGGAGAAATTTGGGTTTGAAAATTAACATTTCATGTTTAAGTTTCCATTAATTCAATAAATGTTTTTTTTTCAACTTTGTAATTTTTTTTCCAACTTTGTAATTTTTTTCACGAGTTTGTAATTTTTTTCAATGTTATTTTAATTTAATAAGTTTTATTTTAAACACAATTCACTTACTAAAACAATAATTAAATTTTTAACTAAGAACCAACTCATGTATCTACCGATAATCTACCATTTTACTAAAGTTTCTTAACTTCATTCCTTAATCTACATATATTAATAAACTAATCTTAAGAAACAATTAGTTGGTCCTAGCAATGAGCATGCTCTAATACTATAATCAAACCGATCGGTCTGTCATCGGTGCAAGGTATAACCGACCCACGTGATATCATTGGATCTTTCACTTCCCCATGCTTTCGTATTCAACTCTTTTTATTACCCTTTGGATCATAAATAGTATCCTTTTTGATCAGAGCATAATCTTATGTCTGGTGCATCATCACAATCTCACCATAAAGACTGACACCAGAACCCACACCTATCGTTGATGTAAGAGTGCAACCAGATATACGAGTGCTATATCCTTAACTTGAAAAGAACCTTCAAAGTTTTGTGACCCTCTAATCATGCAAAACAATTTTTATTGATATTCAAACGGGATCATAACCAAATAATCCGCCCAACAAAGATAATTTTATATTAAGCTTTAGAGAAAGAAGAAGAAAAAAACTATAAGTGAAACGAGTCAAATGAAGACACAAACGTTATTGCCAGAAAGAGAGCGGCAGATAAAAAAGCTATAACAAAGAGGTTCTTGGGACACAATAATATTTTTTTACAGGAGAAAACAGCGGTGGTTGCTGATTTCTTCTTCTTCTTCTTCTTCCTCTTCTTATTTTTCTTGTTAAACTGGCTCCCGAACAAGGACATAGTATTCTCCATGTGATTCGGCTCGCTAAAGATAGGAACTCCTAGCTCCCCCTTAAAGGCCGTGGTTTCAAATTCATCTCTTCTAGTCTTGTTTTCCTTGGGGTCGTAAAAGTATGCGTATAACAACGTTTGATCAGAATCCAGTGTCTTGGGCATTATCACAATCTCACCATTAAGAGTGACACCAGCTATACGTGTCTTTAACATATCAGGAAGAGACATGTCAAGGGTAACCTTGGACCATTCTTGTTTATCGCTAAGATGATCTTTCATAATCCACACCTCTGCTCTATCTTTGCTATAAAACGTGCATCCTAGTTTCCCTTGGTAATTTACCAAACTCAACTCCTCCAACTGATTCATCTGCACAGCTAGGGGCATCTGAATATGATCAAATCTCTCAAACCTAACGTCGAACCTCCCTAGTACCCATACACTAGTTGTCAAAGTCCCTCCTATGTAATAGATGACCCCATTGATGCACACACCATTACTTCGTGGTGGAGAGATATCGTCTTGGATTTTAACATTTCTCCATTCATGTTTACTTAGACCTCCTCTAAATGTCATAACCCTACAAGAATAATCGCAAATTCTTGGCCCTTCAATAAAACGCAAGACTTTGTATTGATCCTTAACTGGATCATAACCAAAGAATCCATGATAGTACTTGCTATCTATCATGTACTTTTTCTTAACTGGATCATACCAAGAGAATCCATCATGGTATCCGCGTATAGGCGGCAATAAAACGTTTTGTCTCGTGGTAGGGTTGTATATCGCAAACTTCTTAGAGTTTGAGCGATAACAGATTAATCCTCGGACATATCCATAGACTAAGTAGTTTCTGCATGGTAATAGTGTACAAGTACCTCTGTCTGCGGCTACGAATCTTGTGTTTGTGCTAAGAGGATAAGTATACGAGGACATATTTGAAGATTCTAGCAACGGCTGGGAGAAAATGACGAGCTGGCTTGGATGAGTCAAATACCTAGTTTTGATCGACTCGGTAACGATACTAGATGACCATAGCTTCGATACACATCGGAACCTCGAAAGTGTTTTCACTGGTAGTCTCGAGAGTATCTCCACCATTAGATCAAAAGGGAGGTCATGGATTGCTTTTGATGACTTTTCTCCACCTTGATGTTCTTGTCGTAAAGACTTTTGTTTTTTCTTTCCTCTCTTCTTCGTCATGATTGTCTATATTCTCTCTTGTCAATCACTAAGGAAAAAGTTAACACGATAAGAAAAGAGACCTACTAGGGTTTAGGCTAACATTATGGGTAATGTTGCCCACTTTCATTCTTGACTTTCATTTGGGGACTTATTGATAAGAGAGGGCCATAATTGGCTTGCTTCTTTTTCTATTCTTTTCTAATGAGAATGCTCAGCAGAAAAGCAAAGCAGCCCACTTTCATTGCCCGTTTAAGGCCCAAGACAACCTACATTGAAGAGAATTATTGAACCATCAATGAGAGATCACCTTTTAGCCCAATCAATCCCCAAACCCAAGTAGATTGTGTTTATAAATAATGCAAAACAATGTTTTAGAGTTTTCACACAAATTTTAAATTAGTATATTACTTTTTGTGATAAACTATTTTTATCCAATCAAAATTATATAAACACAATAAGTATTAAATTTTTTGAAATTTTACAATTTAACCATTGTTTTAATAAAACATGCATTCAAGGATTTTTCACACACATTAAAAAATATATTAAAATTTAGATTATAAATACATTGTTTTTTTCTTTGATAAATTACTTTCCACAAATTTTATCCATTCAAATTAAATAAACACAATAAATTTCTATAAAATTTATGATTTGTCATTAATTCTTATCTAATAAAACGCATTAAAAATGTAAAAAATGTATTGTAAAACAAATATTTTTTGAAAAAAATTATAAATCATTTTGAAACAAGAGAACATAAGAGAGTATAAAAATGTGTTGGTGTAATAAAAACATGGCATAAGAACACAAAAGAAGAGCTGTAACTCGATCAAATCTCTTATAAGCAACGCTCTTGGAAAGCTTTGGATGGGTTATCCCCGTCGATCTGAGAATGGTGAGGGAAATCAAAAGGCATTTCTTCAGGAGAGAGCCAAGCTTCTCTAAACACTCTTGAAACTTCTTCATAAACAACTCCATTGCCTTCAGGCGTGAGATGGAGTCCATCACTGCTTACATCCAAGAAACAACGAGCAAGAAGAACCATTTAATAAAAAACAAAATGACAATGATCGAGGAGATGAGAGTGTTTCTACGAATCAAATAATGGACCTGAGGTATTTTTTCTGCCAATCATCAGTCTCCTGCATTTTGGACCAAAGGTTGATAGATCGCAGACCGAGTTCCTCTGCTAATGCAACACAATGTTGTGCGTAGATACCAGTGGTTTCGTTTGTTCTCTCAGGCTCCTTCATAGCTTTCTCACCATAGATTGATCTGAAGTAACAACACACAGTCACTATAAATGACTATAAATGTTTTGAAGAACAAAAAAAAAAGATGGTGATGAGTAAAATAAAAAAGGCCTACTTACTCTGCATAGCTCTGGCGTCCAGCTTCATCAATTGGTGGTGGAGTTACAAGCACAATTAGCATGGTAGGTGAACATTTCTGCAAACAGAGTGATTAGAAATGCAATTAAATGTTTTGATAGTAGCATAAAAATCGAACACCTTGAGATGCTGAACCATTGTTCTGATGTTATCCGTGTACTCTTCCACGGGCACATGCTGCCTATCACTGGTCCTTCCTTTGAGAGCTGCATCGTTTGCACCGAAGAATATGGTCGTCGCAACAGGTGGAGTCAAAGATCCCTAATCAAACACAGACAGAGACACACACACACACACTAAGATTCAAGCACCAAAAACAAAAACAGCTCCATCAACGATTATTGTGTGTTGATCAGATCTCAGTTCGCAGTTTTGAAGGGAAAAAAAAATTGATTGGAGAGGGAGAGAGAGAGAGAGAGAGAGAGATCTGACGAGAGGGAAAATGTGGTGAAGCAAGAAGAGAGCCCATCGGGTATTGTAGCCTCCGTAGCCACGCACAACGACATCAGCTTTGCGAGAGTAGGCGTCGGCGAGAGCTGATCCCCATCCGCCGGATCTGAACGACTGCGCAGTTATTGAATCGCCGAACAGAACTATATGCGGCCTCATCACCAAACTGCACTGCTTCTCCGTTTCTGTTTCTCCCTCCTCTCCCGGTTTAGTGAGTAACCGTTTTATGACGCAATGTTATGTTGTAGCGTGGGTTCCCATTCCCACCTTGGTCTGGTCGAGATTGAGCTAGCCCGTATGAACCGGGTCGGGTTTGTGTTTTTACAAGGAAAAGAAGATAACCGGGTTTAATTGGTACACTATTGGTTATTTAACGACACAATTACCTTTGTCGATTAGATGACGAAAAGACTGTCTGAATTAAGTAGTTCTCAGTTTTTTTCTTTTATCGATTTTATAATTTTATCCAGAGTTTTTTTTTATCATCAAAATGGACAACCAAAGGGAGACACTGATGAACAAGATTCCTCTTTGTGATTGTGAGTGCTCTCAGTGGCACCATAGTTATTTGCATGGCCATCATGGGAGAAATTATGCCAATTCAATACATCTCTTTTGCTTTTTGTATTGGCCATACTTGGCTCAGCTTTGTGTTCATTCCTTGCAAAAGACGAAAACACTGGATACAATGCATGGTTGATAGCTTATGCTCTGCTGCCTATGTTCTTTCTTGGTGGTATCTCACCTCTACCTAGTCGTGTAATCATTCCAGACCAGTGGGTGAGAGTCTAGTTTCTAGTGGGAATCACGTGACACAATACGATATCATAATGAAACATGCGAATAAGAAATAAGGTCCCACTCTCACAAGATTGAAATGGTAATGAGCAAACCCGTAAGCTTGATGGTTTAGAAAAATAGTACTTTAGCAGTTATTTTGGTGTAAGCTTATTTATTTATTTTGTTGTGACTTTTGTACATCAACAAATGATCTTGTTTTCTGATGCATGTACTGTTTGGTAACTTCGCTTTTTATCTTGTGAGTTCTCTTTAGAATATATTCCAGTTTGAAAGTGTGTCATCTTCTTTATAATGTCAAATATTCTCAGTCAATGACTATGTTTACTTCCTCTTATCGATAAAATCCATGGATAAGATTTTCAATTCTTTTATACTACAATAGCAAAAGAAAAGAAGACATTGCAATCTATAACTGGTCATCTATATTCATCTCTTTTGCCTTTTGTATTGGCCATACTTGGCTCAGCGTTGTGTTCATTCCTTGCAAAAGATGAAAAACACTGGATAAAATGCATGGTTGATAGCTTATGTTCTGGTGCTATGTTCTTTCTTGGTGGTATCTCACCTCTACTTGGTCGTGTAATCATTCCAGACCAGTGGGAGAGAGTCTAGTTTCTAGCGGGAATCACAAGACACAATACGATATCATAATGAAACAAGTAAATAAAGTCCCACTCTCACAAGTTTGAATGGTAATGAGCAAAGCCGTAAAATTGATGGTTTAGAAAAATAGTATTTTAGCAGTTTTTTTTTAATAAAAGTATTTTAGCAGTTATTTTGGTGTAAGCTTATTTATTTATTTTGGTGTGACTTTTGTACATCAACAAATGATCTTGTCTTCTGATGTATGTACTGTTTGGTAACTTCGCTTTCTATCTCGTGAGTTCTCTTTAGAATATATTCCAGTTTGAAAGTGTGTCATCTTCTTTATAATGTCAAATACCTCTCAGTCAATGACTATGTTTACTTCCTTTTATCGATAAAATCCATGGATAAGATTTTCGATTCTTTTATACTACAATAGCAAAAGAAAAAAAGACATTGCAACTTATAACTGGTCATCTATATTCATCTCATGTGTTCTCGAAATTGGAGTTATATATTCCATAGTTTTTGAAGTCGTATAAAGAGCTAAGTTGCAAAATATAGACTGGACGCTAATTGTATCAAGAAACATTACACATCACCGTATTGGTTCTCAACCATACGAACACACATAAAACTGGCTAATTAAACAAACCCATCTATCTTATTAAAACAGAAACATTCTGTTGGACCTAACATTTATTTTGTAAGTTTTTAAATTATATACACTTTTATATTTTATAGTTAAACATACATTAAGTCACTAATGTTCCTTTCTTTATACTACTATTCATGTTTCCAAACAATATACTTATTTCTTTATACTACTATCAATGTTTCCAAACAATATATTTTTTATACTACTATCAATTTTTCTAAATAATACAATAATTAATCTTAGTTATTTTATATCTATCATTTTCTCTTTAAAATTTTGTAGAAACGTCATAATTTCATAAATTGCAAAATAGTGAACTTTAAAATTTCGATTATAAGATTACAAATTATGAAACTATTACAATTTAAATCCAATTAGATTACATATCGGTCATCCATCAGTTCAATCGGTTAGTCTCGGGTTTTAGTGATTTTTTAATATGAATATTTTAAAAACATAAATTGAATTGTCAGATCTCCGGATTAACCAGTATAATCACAATCAGGTTGAATTTAAAAATACTGATTTAAATGCAAAAATATTTTAAATACACACTCTTTAAAAATAACCAAAATATTTGTTAAATTATTAGTGAAATTTTTCATCGTAAAATATCCCGCGCTTCAAAAGCGCGGGTCAAAATCTAGTATACTAATATAATTGCTTCTTTACTACCGGTTGATAACGACAATAAATAAAGTTCTGATATTAATTATTAAACCATGGAGTTAGTTTTAGTAGAGGATCCATAGCCATTCATCAAACCATTCCACGTCGAACCTAAGCCGTTGATATAACCGCTACCGCCGTATGCACCTCCGTCAGATCTTCCACCGCCTCCGTTGCCGCTACCATCTGTGTAGCCTTGACCTTGTTGCCAATCAAGAGATAACAGCTTTGGAGTTGGTTTCACATCCATTATTGACGTTACTCTTTGATTATCTTCATGATGATTATAATGATGATGGTCATAATTAGCTAGCATAAGTCTCTGGCTTATAGATAAATCCATCAGACCACCACCAGCATTTCCGTTGCTTGCCGGAGAAATCCCCTGAAACCCATCATTGTTATTGTTGTTAAGACCTAATCCGTGATTCATACCCATTTGATGATGATGACGATCACCGTTACTTCCATGATCAACCATGACCAGATTGTCATTGTTCACTCCCACGAGATCAAACTTACTGTCCAAAAATTCAATAGGTCTAGGGCTTGGTGAAAGCAAACCGCCATACTTGCTCTCCAAGAAACCAACGTTACTATGACCGAGAGCTGTGTAAGACCCCATCACCCCATTCCCACCAAAATGTGAGAACCCCAAAGATGCATTTTGGTAATTCTGATGAGAATGTACTAACGCCATAAGGTCATTGGTATTAGTGGTGACAATGTTGGACGGCTTTTTCCCGGAAGAAGTGGAGGATGAGGAATTAGAGGAAGAGGGTTTCTTGTTTTTCCGGCAGCCACCACCGACGGGAATATTCCTTAGAGTGCCGCCTTTGGTCCAGTAACGGCGACATGTTTTACAGAAGTAACGAGGCTGAGAGAGGCTGTAGTTATTGTAGTAACAAAACTTAGTATGCGCTGACTCGCAACGAGGACACTTCTGTGGATGGTCGTGAGGTGGACGCAGCCTCCTTCCACCGTCCATCAGAGCAGCCGCGGCTACAGCCATGGCCGAGGCTTGTGGTCTAGTGCTGCAAGCAGCTAGTATCTCGGCTGCTGTTGGAGAAGTTGTTGTAGAGTCTAACATGCTTCCTCCTGATGACTCAGCTTCCTGATATTACAAGTTACAAAACCAGATCAAATGTCTAACAGTGTAAGATCTAACTAATCGTTTTCTTTTTAACTTTCAAACAAAGACCTAAATTCACCACAAGACAAACGTACTATTATGTTAGAATTCATCTTTCGCACGCCAAAGAACGATGGTTCGAGATGAGTCAGCTCTAAAAATTATTTCAAACCATTTTTTGGCACATGAGACATTTGCATGTGTTTGCATGAGACAAAAACAAAATCATATCTACTAAAGGATTTTTTCAGTTGCAGACAAAAATGTCAAACGTAAACGTAAAAGATCTTCCATTTGCACATGATTTTTACCTTTACAATTAACAACTTAGTTCTGTTGATTTTAATTTTATGTTCTTTGAAGGAAATATACTAACTTTAAACGTAAAAGCAAACGCAAATACATATAAGCGAGGCCTAACTGGAGATACCTGGAGCCAGTCAGAATCCATGCAAACTTGAAGAGAAGTGAGACCCATGTTGTGTTTTGTTTTCTTTGTTTAGTTTGATGAGAATGAGAATTTTAAGACAAGTTCATGAGCAAAATCTAGAGAGAGAGAGAGAAGAAAGAGAGGAGATGAGGCAAGAAAGAGTTTGGGGGTTGGGGTGTGAATAAGAAGGAAGCAAGAGGCGGACCCTTCACCTCGGGATTGCTTTCTCCACTCAAAACCACTTCTACAATGCTTAGTTAAGTTAGTTCACACTTGCAAATTGTTTCTTTTTAGCTTAATACTGCTATTTTTAATATTAAGAAATATCATTTCAATAACAAATTATTTCTTTAATGATAATAATTGTATTTATCTGAACTTTAATACTCTATCCGTTTCAATATAGTTGATGTTTTAGAAAGATAATTTTATTTCAAATTATATAAAGTTTTGAGATTTTAAGGTTAACTTTGATTTTATTGTAAACTGTTAAACCAATTAGATTTTACTGTCTTTTTTATTATTGGTTAACTGATTCTAAAATAATATTTTTAAACTACTTTTTTAGAAAAAAATAGTTTTTTAATGTTTGTGTACTAATGCAAAACGTCAAATATTATAAAACAGAGAGAGTATTCATTATAGTCGCCCATAACTCAGGTAAGCTTATATCTAACACTGTAGTTCCATAGTTTTCTTATGTTGTTTGATCGTTTTATTCTTTCATCTGAATATAACACTATTTGTAAGTTAAAAAAACACTATTTGTAAGTTTCTTTTATATTTGTGGACACAAAGAGTAAACTACGGAGCTTCCTTTGAATGTTCTATTTCTGGAAATAATGTAGAGTATGGTGAGTAATTCTCAGTTTCATGACACTCATCTATATTCTCTAATTTCTTATATTTAGAAAATGGTTACGAACATTACTCAATCAGTATGTTCTGCTTCCAGTTTTGAATTCTTTAACAAAATTTTGATTTTGAAAAGTTAATACGCGTTGCTTTGGTGATCATGATAAAAGTGAAAACTTTCATTACGATTTATTTGTAGATAATTAATATCTACTATAATTAAATAAGTGTATAGGTGGACCGTATATACGGAAAAGAAAGCGTCGGTGGTTCCAAAATCCTCTGACCCACACCCCTTTTGTGGGTCCATGTCAACTTGACCAAACATCTTTATCTATCCGACGGTCATGATTAACCTATGCGGTCCAGATGGACAATGTAAGCCTTCAGATGAATTCAGAAATAGCGGCTTGATCGTCACACAACAGAGACAAAAGTGAGAGGAGAATAATATCTTTTTCGAAGTTTTGTCTATCATGTTTTTGCGTTTTGAAACTTACGATAAAGAGAACGAAGAATGTGTTTGAGAACTTTGCTAGGGCCCATTCATGGGCTCCAGTCGCTCGCTCCGCTCAAGCAAAGTATCTATTCTCTTGTCACCTGTCACTTGTTCTACATGTGGCAGCCTGTTACAATTTTGATCTTGTGTTAGTTACTTCGCAAATCATTAGTAAATTATGCAAATTGTTAAAACAACTTTGGATACTTTCTAGATTTCTTTTCAAATTAAAAGTTAAAGAGTTTGATCGCTGAAAAAGAAGAACAAAGAAAAAAGTTGAGGGGCTGAAAACAAAAAAGAGAAAAGTTGAGGGCTCTAAGCCTCTAACTGTTAATTATTTATATCTGTATGTGAATTGAGCTTTTAGATTCTTTTGGTTAAACGTTCAAATAAACTTTAAAATATTTTAGAATCTTAGTTGTATGGAAACAGATCTAAAAATGAAAATTATATTTTTGAATGTAATCTCAGATTCAAATTTGATTTAAAGAATAAACTAAAACCGATTAAACCAATTAAAAAAAAATTGAGACCATTTTTAAGGATCACTTTATTTTTTAATTCGAAATAGAGTAATTTTATAATAAAATTTAAGTGTATTTCACTAGTGTTTTACTTTAAAATAAAAAAAAGAATAACAAATAAAAAATAAAATGAATTATTTTATTTATAGAATAAGCTTATTTTTACTCTATTATAGAGTGAAAAATAGAATACCATAGTAACATTTTTATTCAGATTTTTAGTTGCATCGTAACAGATCTAAAAATGCAAAATATAATTTTAGATTCAAATTTGATTGAAAGACTAAACTAAAACCGATTAAGCACCTCATGTTAAGTTCGTTTAGCTTGATATTTTTCATGATGACCAATCTATAAGTCATAAAGAGATATTCATCCGACCGTCAAAATAAATTCATTCTATATTTTGAATTGTTTTTTTTTTCCTTTTTCTTTTATCATGTATTAGATTATATTAAAAATTTAAAAAGTTCTACAAGAGATTATAATTCTATCTAGCAAAATGGTAAAAGTAGTTGACGAGTATTATTGTCGATAAAGTATTTCCCTTAACTAACCACTGAAGAAAAAAAATAGAGTATTTAACATATTTCTTTCATTTTCTTACAGTTCTATTCTTTTTAAAGTAAAATTTTTCATTCTATGTCTACATTCCTTGTAAGTGGACTAAGGAGAAGAACTTGGAGAATATGCCGTATCGGTAGCTTATTTTTTTGGTTCAGTGTCATTTGTCGATGAGATCTTACTAACATTTGGTTGCACAGTCATTTTTTTTGTTGTTAAAGGGTTTTTGTTGCACAGTCATTAGTCATACCTAACCAATTGGAGAGAATCCATATTTTAGTGTGTATTAAATCTGATATAATGGGAGGCATCTTGTTTATTTCTGTTAGGAAGATTAACAATCTAAATTTACGGCTCTTTCAAGATATATACGGTTGTGGTGGATAAATGTTTATATTTTCTATAACTTTTTTAATCAGTTAATGATAAAAATAATTTTTTAAAAATAATAATTGAGTTTGCTATTGATATAAAGTTATTGGAAATTCATAAATGCAAAATAATAATAATAACAATAATGCACTTATGATAAAAAAGAATTTGAATGGAGGCAATGCAAAATTTACGAGCTAAAAATAAATGGCTTTAAAGGGACAAGTAGGAAGCTGAAGATTGTAAGGATCTAGGGAGAATACTTCACCCTTGGTTCACTTAATTTTTTTTTTTTCAAAAGAACAAAACTAAAAACTGAAGGAAAGAAAGAAAAGAATAAAGGGGCATGGAAAAGGGCGCATACATGACTATATGTGAATATAAACCACACAATATAAGACAATTTCTTTTTTTTTTTTTTTTGTTAAAGATAAGACAATTTCTTTGGCACATATACATCTAATTTAGCGAGACCCACCTTTTAAAGTTAACGACGTGTATCTGTCTCGCGCGCGTATTTTTGTTCCATTACATCACTCATTATTTTCCCTCGCTCACATCAGCATATCATGGGTATACATAATACACCCAATTATAAGCAGTCGAACAAGGCAATACTGTGATATTGAACGTTTTGAAGATGGGAGTACGTACGTGCATGTAAATGGGTCGAAAGTATCACATTATTCTGGCACGAGTTTCCTTCAACAACATTATCCCAGTACGTATAAGTAAATTCTGATTATGTATAGTGTATGCTTTAACTAATACCATAGACATATACGAATCTCTTGAAAATTTATACCATATACAGTATTTATCCGTGAATGAATGGATTTCATATGCTCATAAAGGTTGAGATACCTATTTGGTTTATGTCAAGTTGTCAAACCCTATGCTTATCCAACGAAATTTGAAATAATATTCGCCAAGAATTAAAATAAGTTGCCTTGCTTTTTTAGTATAACTGGAGAATATATTCCTCTATATTTGTGTGGGTCGAACCTCTATGCCTTTAAAATCATCAAATAATGGACCTAATTGTCAGAAGATTTTAAATCTACATTGTGTAGTTTGATTTACTGTTTTGCTCCGGTCCAGCTTTTCTTAATTTTTGAATCTATAAACTGTCTAAAATAAAATTAATAATAATCTGTCATTCAGTTTGTTTTAGTGCAACTTAATACTCCTGTAATACATAACTCGATCTGGTTTTGTTTGGTTACAACTTTGTTAACAACCCTGTATTTGACTATTCTGAAAAATCAATGTGAACTTACTCAAACCTTACACAACAAAGGTTCCCACGTTACCCAAAAGCACAAAAAGATTGCATTACCACATAGGCACATATGGTCTTCTTTTTTTGTCATATATGATGACTCATTTATATTTACCACATTGTTATATGGAAATGGAACATAAACACCAGCTAAAATAAATCTTTCTTTTTTTGTAAATGAAAGGGAGAAATGTAAGCATAACTTCAAATAATACAAACTGAAAATAAAATGTATATGTTCTTAACCAAAGATACTAACTCAGAAATTTAAAACTGGAGTTGAATGTTACGATCCTTCACCGTTCTTTGTTTCATCTTGGTCGTTTTCATGAGTTTCCACTGTAGGAAGAGGTGGTAGCAAATACTGCACGAGCTGTAGTATTCCCTTCCTATAGATTCCTCATTCTTTGGGTTCCTATCCTCTATGATCTTCAAAAGTCACAATCAACAAAGGTTAAAACAGTATGAAAACCCGTAAGAGAGAATACAAACATATGTACGTTTGATGATAGTAAATAATGTAGTATAAGAACAAGAGATTATAAGACCGGATCTAATAAGGGCTTTGGCATCTATAGATGGCCGGATATTTGATGATATTGAGAATCTCAGCTTTTCGAGGTTGAAATCTTTGCACTTGTCGGAGAATGTTTTAACGCTCTCTAGTGTCTGAGTGGAAGAAGCAGTCTCATTCAAATAATCATAGACCTGTAAGATCATTTGAATTACAAAACAAAAAGTAGCTCCTTCACTAAATCCATTTTTAAGGCTAAAGTCAAAATACACCTTGTATTCTGATCTAGCAATGGGAGCTATAAATCTTGTAGTGTCATTTGATGTACCTCTTGAGTTTAGTAAGTCAACCACTTCGAAATTTGTTAGCACACCTGCGTTTGCCTTCACCTCTGCAAACATCCCACATCGAATTTTGATTGAAAAAGAAGCAAAGCATAATTGAAGATGGATCAAAAGACAGATACATTATCATCTCTAAGGGATGAGCATTTTGTTCTTCTGATGATGATCGTGAAAGCTCTACGAAATATCTTTCTGGTCGTGTCTTCTTGTTGGCGAAGGAACCAGTGCTGACTCTAACCCTACTACTGATTCAAGTGAAGGAAAACAGAACTTTGTGATTGGCTCATTTAGGCCTGCGGTATTTAGGCCATAATAACATCCTTTGCTATTCTTTTCAGGTCCAAGTTCTTTAGATTTCGCAAGTTCAGGCCCAATAAACGTCCTAATAGCTATTATTATTTCTATTTAAACAAGCTATGCAACACTTGGATCATTTTTGTGTTTAACTTCCCATTCACGCATTGCAAAAAAAAAATATAGAAAAGTTAACATTCTAATTTTGAGAATGTCATGATAAAAATTATTTAGATTCACGTGTAAGGTATAAACATGATGCAACTTTAAAATAAAATGAAAAATGGTTTTGATAATACATTATTACTGAAAATCTGTGAAGAGTTTGAATAACTTTGAAACTGAACTTTTTAAAAATAATACTGTATGCGGCGTCTCGATGAAAGACATATATAACAATATAGACAAAACCTCTTGAATTTTCATAGAGTTTGTTAAGAAAAAGAAAGAGAATTAGGACACATGATTCTTGCTTTGGAGAACAAAAGCACTTGAAACATGTAAGCTAAGCTAACTAACTACCTTGTGTAAAACCCCAATCTGGCAAGGCAAGGCTCCTCTCATTGTCTTTAAAGCTCCTCATGCTTTCCACCCTTTCTTAAATTTCATTTACATGATTTGTTTGTTACACATTTCAATATTTTTGTTTGTTATATAAGCAACATCTTTTGGTTTGTTCCAATATTTTTTTTCTTTCTTTTGGGCGATTATTTCTCTCTTTTCCATCTTGCAAGAAAATTGGAATCCATGAAAGGTACCAAACTGTAATATCCTTAATTTTTGTTTGATCCCATGAAACCATTGAGAAGCATTTTTGTCAAATCTTGAAAATGTTATTTATTCCAAAAAAACATATAGATTTTCGGTTTTTATATAAAAGATTATATTATGATGCGGCATAGTTCACAATATAAATACCAAACCCACTACCTATCTCTTTTCTAAATACAGTGTATTTATTCATCCTTATATACAGATATCATTACACTCATTGTCAATTTATGTTTATTAATAGTGGAATGCAAAAATACATTTACTTGCAATGATATTTATTTGAATTTTTTTTCGTATGTGTGGTATGTATTTGAAGAATAGAAATTGTGGAAGAAACCTTGTGACTTTGTTCATCAATTAACAGAGACAAGAGATTGGAAAACTCTTAGTAGTGTGTGTTGTCGTTTTGAAAATGGAATGTAATAAGTAGCGACGTGAAAATAACGGCAGTTTTTGTTGCAAACGCGTTTACTTAGTGGCCAAGACGCGTCGCTATCGTCTCTCGCACGCTCTTTTGGTTCTGTTTGTCACAGCTGTCTTTCTGCCACACATGAATTCCCTGTTCCTCTCTTTAACCTTACCTACGTGACTGACCTGTAGCCTCACCTATTATCACGTTCTTATAACACTATAGAATAACATAAAACTATGTATATTTTTTTCTTCTAATGAATTCATTAATTTCACATACTACTATGTATTAGTATGTTTTTCTTAGTATGTATTTGTATGTTTTTCAATATGCATAATCTGCATTGGCTGTTGTAAGTCAAGAGACAAAAGTCTTACAACACTAGGCATCAAAATCTTTTGGAATTACCAATAAGCATATCCCTAGGTTAGTCCACTAGTATCGTATCGTATGTTTTGGTTTATTCTTTTTATTGCAAATATTTGTTTTTCTTGTTGTTTGAAAGTTTTTTTTTTTTTTTTGCTAAAATTGTTGTTTGAAAGTTACCAATAAGCATTCCTTATGATGGATCGCCCTAGGGGTGGGCAAAAAACCCAAACCGAACCGAATCGAACCAACCAAACCGAAGTTAAACCGAACCAAACCAAACCGTGTTTTTTATGTAACCCAATTGGTTCATGTTTTACTCAACCCGAACGGTTTGGTTTAGTTTGGGTTTTAACCGAACCAAACCAAACCAAACCGATAATCAAATATATATATAGTAAAAATATATATGATATATATATATATATATATATATATTAACATATTGTAAATTTTAGTTAAAGTTTCGTTTTTTATTTTTTCATAACTTCTATATTTAAAAAAATATATAAATATGATTCAAATAATATATACTATTATATATAAAATCATGTAACATAAGTTTTTATATTCTCACTCTATCGTTTATGAGTTGATTATTTTTAATAAAAGTATAAACTGATACCTTCATATTTTATAACTAACACGAACTACACCGAACCAAACTAGACCATAATAATGTAAACCGAACCAAACTAGACCAAACCGAAGTGAACCGAACCGAATTAAACCCAAACCGAACCCAAACCAAAGCTACTTTGGTTTTAATTGGTTTGAGTTTTATAAAATCCAAATTACCCAAACCAAACCGAACTCAAACCGAACCCGAAACTAAACCGAAATGTCCACCCCTAGATCATCGCCCCATTCAATATAGACAACTTTTTAAAATGTTTTGTCAAAAAAAAAAAACTTTTTAAAATGTAATTGTACCTGATTTTTTACCGTATTCAGCAAGTCATGCATTATCATCATCAGGAAAATCTAAAACAAGTTAAACCCCACTAGAAATATCCACTATAGTTTCCAATATTTTTTTTATTTTAAACATATAGATACTACATTCCTCTATTCAACTGAGAAATCAGTAAGTGTTTACATATCTAACTTTTGTGAAATACTAACATTTTTATGTTTTATTATACTAACGATCTTCTACATATCTAGAATGATTTAGAAGCCGCAGGCATAAACCAATCAGACACTAGTCTAACCATATCAAACCAAATATTAATTATTTAGGTTGTAAGCCATATATGGAGTATTTCATAACACACAACCGTATAGCAAATATTTCAGCGTCTAGTGGTCATCGTTCTAGTTCAGGATAGTAGTAAGGATCCACAATGCACCTACATATATATGATATTAGTGTCTTGTTAGACCTTTTTTGCTTAAATTTGGAGTTAGACCATTTCTTGTGTGTAATTATTATCAATCTATGAATAACCGTATTCTCTTTCTCAATTTTTTTTTTCAGTAAAAACACTCTATGTTTCTCAT
Source organism: Raphanus sativus (assembly GCF_000801105.2). NCBI lineage: Eukaryota > Viridiplantae > Streptophyta > Magnoliopsida > Brassicales > Brassicaceae > Raphanus > Raphanus sativus. The sequence continues at coordinate 33,565,099 of NC_079515.1, read as the reverse complement.
GTTGAGTTTATAATTGTTTCAAACTAGACAAAATCACGCTTGATACACTAGCCACGTACTCAAATGATCATTCATCGCGGTTAGCTATACCACGTGATCCATTTTCAAATAGCTTTCCATACAAGTTTCGACCTCAGAACATTTGTTCCTAAACATACAACGAGAACGGGCCCTACACTCTGGTCTTAGCATGTACGACTGAAACCTCATTAAAGTCTTCGGTTCGGGTTCGATGGGTCCCACCCGCTCACGCAGTCTCTGCCTTTGACCAAAAGCAACATATCATTACAATTTTTTCCTTGGTAAAAAGAAATAGCCACAACAAAAGCTGTTCCCTTCGTTAATTTCTAGTTGCCAATGATACATCAAAATCGTCAAATCCAACGATTCACAATTTCTTTGAGAGCTCCCCAAAACATATCCTTTAATTTTTTTTTTTGCCATCTGAAATATTTATTAAACATAAAGAACAGTACACGGCCCAAAAACGGCCCAAACATACACATATTCTAATCTGATAACCCACGACCCAAACCACCAAGCCCAAAAATTGAGACCCAAAGCCCCATCACTCTCCACGTCTTACCCCACGTGTGTGGAAACTGCAACACCACGGGACACGTGTTGAAGAATGACGCTTCGTCATCTCTAGCGGTTGGTGGTCGCCGCCGGGACCGAAAGACCGACATCTCGCCGGAACGCAAATCACCCACTTCCTCCCCATGAAGAGGTCGACGCTGTAATCGAAACTGAATCACCCACCGGACACACCGGGACAACAAACTGCGACCACCAAATTTCATCACCAACAACAGTATTGGGGATATAGAAATCGGAGTCAATCACGCCAAGGCCCGACCTTCATAGAGACTCCATCGGATACACCGAGATCTCCTCCGAATTCGGCCATCAAACACCTTTTCAACAGCTCGAAACCTTCCACGAGGACCGAAAGCCGGCAACCGCCACCGGAAAAGAAACGGTACGGCCCCAGATTCAACCGCCGGCGATAAACGATGGCGAACCCACCGTCTCCCGGAACACCAAAGCCGAACCACCACCAACGTGGATGGTGGGTAGTCGGAATCAAAAAAACACGGTACAAAGATTGAAGAAACCGTGTCGGAAAACAAAACAGGGAAGAAAAAAAAAGAAGAAAGTTTTGGCCGGACCGGCGGTGGCAAGGAGCCAAACCCGCCGGCCGGAGGCGAAGATCAAGTCTGAGAGTCTAGAGAGATGGCAGAGAGAGTTCTAGAGAGATAACAACCTTTATTGATCCTCACAGTTTATAACATATCCTTTAATTTACTAAATTCAAATATTGAATAGATTTCTCTTTTTCTGTGAGTGGTGGAACTATATAACCTAACTAAGCACAAAGCATTTCTGACTTCTGCGACTCCTCCCCACATGGAATCTCCCAACCTATACAGTGTCTGCTACATATTCACATATGTATGTAGTATCTATATACATAACATATATATAGTACATGCGTATAATATATATAACGAAAGGGAAAGGACACATAAACAATGCATACGTCCCAATGTCTGTTTGAGAGTTTCTAGCTTTTTATACTCTCTTTTTTGGGTATTTGCAAAAAGATTGAGACTCCACATCGAGATGCCTTATATTTTATTTACATCTTTATAGATTCTCTATCCTTTGAGCATCTAAACAAACTTGTTTTTTTTGACAAACAAACCTGTTTTTGCTAAAAAAAAAACTACTCCCTCCGTTTCGAATTATATGTCGTTTTGGAGCAAAATTTTCGTTTCAAAATAAGTGTCGTTTTATGATTTCAATGCAAAATTTATTGACTTTTTAATCTAATCAATTTTTCTATTGGTTGAAATCTAATTAGGTGTATTGGTAATGATGTTTTTATCTAGTAAATATACAAAATTAAATGTTTTATTAATCTGTGTGTCGAAGTCTAGAACGACAAATAAATTGAAACGGAGGGAGTATGTACATAATATATTCAACAATTTATCAACGTAGACGTATTTATATTCTCATGTATTAATGCATCAATTTGAGTATATGCCAAAGAGAAAACTAAAACAAACATTTTCCTTCCGTGGGAAATTAAATTAATTTGTATGAAACTTTCAATAGTGAAACACTATGGCCACATTGTTCATGCATTATTTATTTATTTATGGTTGATGATATTGAAGATTTGAACTATTTAACTCATGGTAAAAAGTAAAAACTATTTAAATAATTTTTGGTAAAAACTATTGAACTAATGGTAAAAACTATTTAACTCTGTCTCTCTCTCTCTCTCTGTATAAAAATACTTGTCTTTCCTAAAGCAGAGAAGCAAAGAATCGTGTCCTCTTACACAATCACAGGCTTTTTGCATTTTTATCACAAGGATCACCTCTTTCCTTGGCTTCGAATTCAGCTCCCTCTTCTTCTTCTTTATTCACTTTCTTTCTCCTTTTTCTATTATTAAAACATTGTTATTTCAAATCTGATCAGATAGTTTTTTTTTTGGTTTTCTTCATCTTTATGTGCAAGAAGAAGAACACATAGTTTTAAAGCTTAGAATCTCTCACTTTGCTTCGACTATCTTTAATCACCTCGTGACTCTTAGATTTCAAAATCCCCTAAACATTGTTTTTTAAAATCTCTTTCTATTTATTCTAGTCACATATAATTGAGTCCTAAGCAATAATCCACTCTGTCTTTACTCTGTTTTTGTTTCTTCTCAACATAGAAACAAAACTTATCTCTTTTTCTCTTAAAGACTGAAACTTTCTCTCAAAATGGCTTCATTGTCATCACCATCTTCATACACAGAGTTAAAAGATGCTTGGCATCCATCGACAACAACAGTGGACACAACTGAACCAAGCTACTGGTTTAACTGGAGGGTTATGATCTGCTGCATATGGATGGCTATAGCCATGGTTATCACCGCTTTTCTCATTTTCAAATACGAAGGTTTCCGCCGGAAACGGACCGGAGACGGTGGAGACGGAGGAGAGAAAGAGTGGTCGGGGAATGTATACGAAGACGAGACTTGGAGGCCTTGTCTCCGCAATATTCACCCGGCTTGGCTTCTTGCTTTTCGAGCTGTTGCCTTCTTCGTTCTTCTCATCATGCTGATCATTATTGGCCTTGTCGATGGACCTACCATCTTCTTCTACTATACACAGTAAGCTATCTATTTCATCATTGCCTCTTTTGTTTTGTGGTCTTTAAATCCAATCTTTAGACTGTAGATACAAGAACCAGTATCTAATGGTTTTGTTTTTTTTTGGTATCTTTTGTTTTTATTTGCAGGTGGACTTTTGCTTTGATCACTCTCTATTTTGGAGTAATGTTACTGTCTCAAAACCTGTTTACTTTTCTTAGTAACTTTGTTAGTGACATTGCTCAGGTTTCTTACATTAGTTGTTATTCTTTTAACAGCTAGGTTCTCTTCTTTCGCTGCATGGATGCTACAAATACAACAAAAGAGCGGCTGGTGATAGAGTAGATAGCATTGAAGCCATAGACTCAGAGAGGGCAAGATCCAAAGGCTCTGATCATACTCTTCAACAGAGTCAATACTCTAGTAATCCTGCTAATTTTTGGGGATATGTTTTCCAAATAATTTTTCAGGTAATTAAAAATCAAAATGCATTACTATGCACAAAGATATTTATGATTTTTGAATATGTGGCGAAACAGATGAATGCAGGTGCAGTTTTGCTCACTGACTGTGTGTTCTGGTTCATCCTTGTTCCTTTCCTTGAGATCCATGATTATAGCCTCAATGTTGTAAGTAATATATTAAGCCATTTTTTATTCATTGTACAACTACATTTGATGATCAATTCATAATATAAAAGTTTAAATGATCAAATATTGCAGTTGGTGATCAACATGCACTCTCTCAACGCCATTTTCTTGCTTGGTGATGCTGCTTTGAATTCTTTGGTAAATCTTAGATTCCTGCAGTAGTTGCTATATACTCTTGTATAGATTCTTATTTGATTCTTGAATTTCTATTATTACAGAGCTTTCCATGCTTCAGAATTGCTTACTTCTTCTCTTGGACTATAGTTTATGTTTTGTTCCAATGGACTCTCCACTCGTTAGTCCATATATGGTAACATTTCATACAAATTACCACTGATTATTTTTCTTTTCTACCGTAATCATTCTTAACTTTTGACAGTAATCACTCCTTAATGTTTATCAATATATAGGTGGCCTTACCCCTTTTTGGACTTATCATCACACTATGCTCCACTATGGTACCTTAAAAGCTTTACTATTGTTTTTCAATTTTCTATTTCGTTGGAAAATTTAGGGCTGATGATTACATTCAAATGATGCTGCGACTTTATTTTCAGGTATTTCTCAGTTGCAGTGATGCATTTGCCATGCTATGGAGCCTTTGCCTTGTTGGTCAAGCTAAAACATCGGCTTCTTCAGAGATGGTTCCCTGAGTCTTACCAGAGTCCTCGGTAGTAGCTTGCTAAGAAAGTAACCACGTTTGATTGGAAGATTTATTTAAGTAGAAAGAGGGGATTTTTTGTTTGAAAGATACATTAAGGAAACAAAAAAAAAGTATGAAGCAACAAACTCATATTTGATTATAAATATGATTAATTCTTTGCTCATATCAAATAAGAGTTATAGTGTTACATAACTTCGGACTTAGGTGCAAGTTACATTACTGTTCAAGCTTGCTTGAAAATATGACAATTTAGTTTTACCAAAATGACAACTCAGAGAAATAGAATCTATTTTATTAAAACATGAACATTACAACTTCTTCTAGGTGGATTTTTAAAGATGGACTTCATATATTTAAATTAAATGTCTCATTCTTTATATAAAATATGTACCATAGTCTAACTTTGCATTGATGTATTTCCTTAAATACAATTCTTCTTTTTGTCCATATTCCATATATGATTTTTACATTTATTACATGTCGATTTAAATAAGATATATACTAAGAATACTAAAAAATATTAATCGTTCTATAATTACCCTATACAATTCATTTTAAATTGATCAGTATATTTTCATTGGCCATATTAATTTTATTAGTACGAATAACATTAGGTAGATAAGTCATAGACACATACATAAAGATATGACTATTCTTATAACTACGTTGGGCCTAATCTACTTTCTAAAACAAATAACACATAGCTTCATATATGTATAGAATATAGTAATATTGTATAATATATACTTATACAATAATACTAAAAACAAACCAAACTGAAATATAATATATATCGAAAATGCTTTGAACCATTACACACAAAATATATTAGACCTCAGAGATAAAATTCACTTTGATATTACGTAATAATTATTTTAAAAAATTAAATTTCGTAATGTAAAAAAACATAAGTTTTATATAAAATTTTGCGTTACAATAAAAAGACACAACTCGCGCTTGCAAAATGTTATTTTTACATACGAAAGACAGTTTTGATATTGTTCTTTAAACACAAAATTGAATTATACAAACTCGATACTACATAAAACTAAACAATATAGAATACATTTTAAAAATAAAACCCGTGCGGGTGTGCATATGTTTATATAATATATAAATATATTATGTTACATATATTTTCATATAAATAATACCCCAATGTAAGTTTTGTATGATAAATGTTGAAAATACAAAATATATAGCACTATATATTTTAAATAATACAGAAAAAACTACTTTACATTATCATAAAATTTAAAAATCAAATTTAGTAATTAAACACATTGCTTATTTAAACACATTAGTACACATTGTTATTTATCAAAATTTTATATTAATACACATTGGCGATCATGTATAACATTTAGTAAAAACAAAAATAAAAAAAATGACTCCCGCTCGGTCGAGCGGGTCATGATCTAGTAATGGTTAAAGAGCGAAATGCAGTATTTATTCATCTATTTTTGGTGGGGAGAAGATAATGAGAAGACATATGAACAAAAATAGCTATGTATTTTTTTTCATGATCATAATTCTGTATAATGAAAAGATTATGATTTGAAAAAGGACGGAAATTTTTTCCTAACCTAACTAAAGAATATAAGAAAATTCTACTCATGAGAAGAAAGAAGAATTTGAGAGTTGATTGAGAAGATTAAGCAAAATAGTTGTCACCCTGATCTTTCTCATTTACAATGTTGTGAATTGTAACATTTTGGAAGGCCTACATGAACAAGCAATAAAAAGATTATGTAACACACCAAACAAACATTTTAAACGGGTTTTGTGGTCAAGTGGCAGTGGACTAACTTGGGATGATAACACGTTTCAGGTTATGGATTCATGATTTAGGATTCATTTGAATACGTTAGAGAAAGAATCCATCCGCAGTTTTGCGACTCTCCTGGATTCAACATTTTAAAAAAAAATCTTTTACAAAAAAAACACACCAAACAAACATGAAAAACCAAAGATTTCAGAGTAATGCGCTAATTTGATTTCTCTGTCCATCTAATCTTAACACACCAAACAAACACGAATTTATAACGATGGAGATAGGCCCAAGCCATTAACGAGACACGAATTTATTTGGGCTTCAATGGGCTGAAGCCCTTAATATTAGAATTTGAAGCAGCGAACCGTGACTCCAGGACTCTCTCTCGTCAGGAGCTCACGGTATTAGTCGTCACCGTCTTCTCCTTCGTGTCCATCCCCCTGTGCTGCTGCTGCTACGCTTAACTCTTTCTCTCTCTTTCACAAATCTGGTAAGTTTCATCTTACTCGATGTTCCCATTAATACTGAAGAAATCTTGACCCAGATTCGTATAATTGTTACTTGGGAACGATCTTTTGAAGTTTTCCAACTTGTGTTCATCTTATCGTTGACTTTTTGTTCAATTATATGTATGCCGTAGTGTGAGTTGTTTTTTTCTAAACAGAATCAAATGGAGAATGACATGATGGGGGACAAACTGATACTTAGAGGTTTGAAATTTTACGGTTACCATGGAGCTATTCCTGAAGAGAAGACGCTGGGCCAGATGTTTATGCTTGACATTGATGCATACATGTGTCTCAAAAAGGCAGGTCTTTCAGACAACTTAGAAGATTCAGTCAGCTATGTCGACATTTACAAGTTAAGCTATTTTGTAACTAGAACTGTTTTATGATTTTTGTTTTTGTTGCTGATTGGAATTTGTATCATATTTTTCAGCTTGGCTAAGGAAGTTGTAGAAGGGCCATCAAGAAACCTTCTGGAGGCAGTAGCGGAACTCATAGCCTCCAAAACTCTGACTACATTTTCCCGGATAACAGCTGTTCGGGTGAAGCTGTGGAAGCCAAATGTTCCGCTTGTTTGTAGCGCTCTCGATTACTTGGGGGTCGAGATTTTCAGAAATCGCGCAAACTGAATAAAACCAAATGCATTGTTTTTCTCAGTTTTGTTGTCTCAGTTCTATCCATGTAGCTTCAAAGTTGAAACATTGAAATGACTTGGACGAGAGAGATTGCCATTTCCCGTTGTGTTTCTTCTTACAGTTTTATATGTATCGGGTCATTTTCAAACAAAAGTAAATATACAAGGACCTCTATGCAAAAAAAACAAGACATTCAGAGTTGCGTAAATTACATACAATCGTTAACTGTGTTCCCTAATATAGACTCTGTGTTTCTCGTGGAAGCGTACAATGACAAAGGTGATCTTCTAGAGAAAGATGAGACATCGTTGAGCAGAGAATTAGACGTCAAAGGAGAAGGAAATGTGCCAATAAAAGCATGGATTAGTATAGCAAGGATGAATGCATTGATGATGATAGCATTAGTGGTCTTGATGGTGATGAATATGAAGATGGGTATGAGAATTTGTTTGATATCATTTCGATGATGACAGAGGCATGGGATAGTAGTGGTGAAAGTGTAGAATCTTGGAGTAGATAGCTCTCTCTTCTTCTGGTATGAGCAATAATGAAGTAAGGAGTGTTATTGACTCATGGGTGATGTAAAGTGCTAAAAGAGTAAAATAACCATCAACATTTTGGTACGAAATTACAAAAAGAACAGAGTTTTTGTTCGTTTATCTTATTCCCATCGGCTTGAATATATAGCATACAAACAAAACTGTGAACGGTTCCCTTTCTTATTTTCTCAACTGTTGTTCGAGTCTCTCAATAGCTGCACCAACACCACTCGTGACCTCGCCATGGTGGCTCATGTCTTCTTTGTTGCCTTCGTTTGCTTTCTCCATAAGCTTCAGTTGTAACCAACCTTGTGCAAGCAATACGGTTTGCACTTAGTTTTCAGCCAATTTCAAAACTATCATATGGTGAAAACTTGTAAGGCAAGATGCAAAGTAATTACCAAGAGGGAAACAGACTGTAGCTCCAAGAAGTGAACCAAGCATCACATTCCGCGCACGCCAAGCAAGAGACCCCGGCACTGCCAAATTGTGGTTAGAGATAAGGACAAGTTAGAACACATAAAAAAGAGTTACAAGTGCAAACAGAGAATGTGGTAATGTAAAAAAAGTACGTACTGATTAGGCCAAAGACAGCAGCAGTAGCTGAACCAGCTCCCACGAAATTGAAAACATCATGCACTCCTCGCGTCTCAGCTAAAAAGTTCTGTAGACTGAAGTAGGATGCGGTGAACATTCCAAGGCGCATCCCTCCGATGAGGGAGCCACGAGTTACTCGGGTGAATCGTTTCTCCATCGCATCTCGCATCAATCTGTGTTGCTCTCGCTTGTCCTGTGTACTACCCATCTTCAACATCACCTCTGCATCCTTGCTCTGTTTCAAAACAACAGACACTGACGAGGTTCAAGCTAATTCTCAAAATTTTGATATCTTAAAAGACAATTAACGAATTTTTATCTGAAATTAAATGTGAAGATATACCACAGAAGCAGAAGCCTCTTTGCTCCCTCCGTATAACATTCCAGCGAATATCCCGACAACAGTTGCTGTTCCCCAGTTTGGATTCCCAGCTAATCTTGAAGAGTTCTGTTTCATGTAATAACAAACATCAATCAAACCCCTAAATTCATCCATAAACCACTTCAAAACCCTAACTCTGATCTAGATTCTTAAATGAAAATCACTACAAACAAGTAATCGTCAACGCATTGCCTCTAAAGAAGGAACTAATCACAGAGAAATGATCCTTATCCGAACGATCCGTTCTATGCATTTGAGAGTGAGAGAGAGACTTACGCCTGGGATGGTTTCTTCTGGCTTCTCTACCGCTTCCATAGATCAAACAGTAATACAGTATCGAGTCTCCACAGTAAAGCTATAAAGATAAATCCCCGATCTTCCTTCCTCTCCGCCGCAATCGCTTTCTAAATGGTTGAAGACGACCACAACAGTTTCAATTGAATCGTCGACGATAACTCTTAACCGGTTAAGTCTGACTTAACCGGTTTAATCTGTTTGGATTATACCAAATTAATATCGGCTCTAAATACGACGTCGTTCCCCTGTCTTCTTATTAGCCGTTGCTTAGCCGTCGAGGTAGCAAGCAATCGTCGGCGATAAATCTCAACCGGTTTAAATCTGACTTAAACTTAACCGGATGAAGGATTATACCAAATTATAATCGGCTCTGAGAACACGACGTCGTTCCGCTGTCTTCTTATTAGCCTCATTCCTCTGCTGCGTTTTTGTTTAGCCGCCGGGAAAAGTAGTTGAGTCTCTCCAATGGACGCAGCTCATTGCTACCTCGAAGGAAACGCCGACGCAGTAGAGTTCTGTCCTCACGAGCCTTACTCGAACTTGCTCGCAGCGTCTACTTACACACTCCAAGAAGGAGATCTCCCCTCCCGATCCGGCTCTGTCTATCTATTCGACGTCGAACACTCTCGTTTAAATCTCTTACACAAAGTCGACGACACCACCGGAGTCTTCGATATCCGTTGGAGCCACGTTGGTGTCGGAAGCTTGGCGCTTGCTCAAGCTGATGCTGATGGTTGCTTGAGAGTTTACAAGGTTGATGACACTGAAGTAGACAAAGGTACTGACTTTAAACCGATTAAGACAGGATCTAACCGGTTTAGTTGTAATGTGAGTTTAAAAAGTTGTATGCTTTGAAACAATCTGAGTTTAAAGTTTCATGCTTTGCAATTAGGTTACTCTCTGAGAGAAGTCGCTGGCGAGAAAATCAGTTCATCGATGTGTCTTTATCTCGATTGGGATTATCAATCATCGACATCGATTGTGGTTGGTTTATCAGACGGCTCTGCTTCGGTGGTTTCGTTCACTGATTCTAATCTAGAAACAGTTCAAGAATGGAAAGGACACGACTTTGAGGTTTGGACAGCTTCGTTTGATCTCAACAACCCTAGTTTGGTTTATACTGGATCAGATGATTGCAAGTTCAGCTGTTGGGATATCAGAGATAGTCCCGGGGACAATCGGGTTTTCCAGAATTCGAAAGCTCACACGATGGGTGTTTGCTGCGTTTCGCCGAGTCCTAGTGATCCTTACTCTGTGTTCACTGGGAGTTATGATGAGACGTTGAGGGTTTGGGACACGAGGTCGGTTTCTAGGCCTGTGAATGAGATATCTGTGTCTTTAGGTGGAGGTGTGTGGAGAATCAAGCATCATCCGTCTGTGAGCGGTGTGGTTTTGGCGGCTTGTATGCATAATGGTTTTGCTGTAGTGAAGGTTGGTGGTGGGGAAGGTGAAGTGATGGAGAGGTATGACAAGCATGAGTCTCTTGCTTATGGAGCAGATTGGTATAAGGGGAAAGATGAGAAGCGGAGTCTTGTGGCAACTTGCTCGTTTTATGATAAGCTTCTTCGTTTGTGGACGCCTGAAACTGCGTTTGAGCTTTGAAGTTGCTTTGATATTTTTATACTAGTGTTGAATTTCAAATTGCTATGTTTTTTTTTCTCTCAATAAGAGCTTCAAAATTGGTTTACGGTGATTCAGCAAAAGACATCAGTTTACTCAAAAGCACAGTTTTGATGTGTTTGGTTTAAAGCTAAGTAAGAGATATAACAACAAAGGATCTTTCTCTTCATTCATTGTGAAGAGTTGATTCTCTTCCACATTTCCTTCAGAGACCATAAACCAAGGCTAGTCTCGGGAAAGAAAGCTTTATGTAACCTCTTGCTACTTCAGAAGAACAGTTCCTATTACACTGACCAAATTTGGCCCTGAAGATAATACACGTTGAGAAGATAGTTCATCTATATCCAATACAATGGAGATGCCGGCAAACCGGGTTTCAATTAGTTTTATAATCCTCGGAAAAAAACAGACATGATGTTTGAAGACTTTTTGCTTCATCTTGCTTCTCACCTTCTCTTGCAGAAACATAAGTCTTTTGTATGGCCATGGACCTGCAGCATCAGCTACTCTTGCACGGATACCTTGAAGGTATCGCTGTTCAGTTTGCTTTCGAACTGTTCTCTTCACACAGGAAGTCTCCATCATCTCTTGTTATCCCCATCATCTTTCGGGTATCTTTGCATCAATACCTCTCTACAAGATTTCACCCTGTAACATTTTCGAAAGGAATGGTTCTGTAGGTGTATAGACTTAATCAGCTGAATAAGCGGCTCAGTTAGTGACATCATTGTTATTTACGGTTAAAGGAGAGCAGAGTGCAACAGTTTCTAATCTTGAATTCAATAAGTCGCTAAGTGTGATTTCACCCTGGTCTACTTCAAGCTTCTTTGTATGGCTATCATCACCTTCTCAAAACCAGTCTTAATATGAACATCTTTCTTGCTTAATTACGGTGCAAAACAAATTACTAGGCCTGGGCATTTTACCCGGACCCGAAGATCCGACCCGAAACCGACCCGAAAAAACCCGGTCCGGGTAGGAACCGATCCGATCAAATTACCCTATCGGGTCTTGTTGTAGAGGACCCGCGGGTCTTGGACCCGACCCGGACCGAACCCGAAATCCGACGGGTACCCGAATTAATAATGTAAATTATATAAAATGAATCGAGGGGGAGTCGAAGACGGGTTATTTGTCTACAGAGCAAGGGGATTAGCCACTAGGATACAACCAATTATTGTTCTATCTCACATAATTTAATATATATACACATTTTAATATAATAAAAACACAAATTTTAAATAAAATTTTAAATATTTTCGGATATATAAATATTTTCAGATTTTTTTTTGTATTTTTAGGTATTTTTTAGGTCGAACCCGAACTGAACCCGACCCGAACCCGACCCAGAACCGAACCGATAAATTCTAATTACCCGAATGGGTCCAACTATATAAGACCCGACCCGACCCGGACCCGGCACGATCCGAACCGACCCGGAACCGAAAATTTAAAATTACCCTATCGGGTCCTAAACTCCTAGACCCGAAAGACCCGGACCCGAAAAGACCCGGCCCGAACCCGACCCGACGACCCGAATGCCCAGGCCTACAAATTACAGAAAAGAAAACTGTTTTATTTCATTTTCTTCAAGTGCCAATAACTTCAACTTTTTATAGAGTTATCTGTTAACAGTTTGAGATGGACACTATCCCAACACTTTTCATTGGAATAGGAGTAAAATCAATAACTGTCAATAAAAGAATTTTCTATTAATGGTAATTGACTTTTCTTCTTGAATAAAGGAATGATTTATTTTTACGTGGTGCGCATGTCTCCTTCCTTGTCCGAAAAAGAGTCCATGGTGTTCTGTTTTTTTTTCTTTATTATCATAGTTTGGTTGCCTGTAATTCTTTTTGGACTATAGAGTTAATACAAGATTATGAATGTAGCGACTTGTTCGAGGCCACGATCAAAATGATAAAGGTTGATAGGCACGGAGAATCGCTTATTTGTTATTGCCAACCTTCAAGGCAACTCACGCCATTTATATTTTGACGTCATTGCTCTGCAAATTGGCTTTACTTTTATTAATACAAAAGCTTTACCAAAAAAAAATCTTTAAACTGAAAAGTTAGAAAACATATAGTAGATGATGAAGAAAGAAAAGATAAACTTAGAGAGAAATTTTTTTTTTTTGTCAAAACTTAGAGATAATTTAATAATGTATGCCAAAAGGTCAAAAAATCGATATTACTGAGAATAGTTATTGAAAAGTTAGAAAACATATAGTAGATGATGAAGAAAGAAAAGATAAACTTAGAGAGAATTTTTTTTTTTTGGTCAAAACTTAGAGATAATTTAATAATGTATGCCAAAAGGTCAAAAAATCGATTTCAATATTACTGAGAATAGTTATTGAAATATCAATCTTTTACACTCCCAAGGGTCAAACATGATAAAAAGGCATTTAAAGGTTAGTATATGCAAAAGATGGCCACTCTGCCTACGAAAACGACATGGCATGCGGATGGAAGATTTTTGCACATCATATATATCCAAACTATTTTCAAGTGGATTCATATCAAATATGAAAAACTGGGAAGATAACCTACTATCTGAATAAAACCGTACACAAAACTAATAAGACCTGGAGATCTTGCCAACAAGACCAGCTATTTGAAGAATGGATAAAAGTTATATGTATATATATAAACATCACCAATGGATATATATACATACAAGCAACACCTTATGTGGAGTTGAAGAATAGGTAGAAACTAAAACGAAAATTATGTAAAAAGACCAAACGAATAAGATGAAATAAGGAGGAGACACAAAGGAGGAGGCTTCTAAAGTTTTGAGGATATGTAAAGGAGGTTGGGTTTATATATAAGGCTTCATAATTAGGTTAATTGATGTCTCCCGGTTTAACTTGGTTTGCTAATCTAATTTGTCTTCTGGGTTTTCTGTTTTTGGTTAAAATCTTACACAAATAAAAAACTCAATATTCGGTTTAGGTACAAAAATATATATATATATGGTTTAAGTTATCTCAGTCTTAACATAACCTACAAATTTCGGTGGTAAGATGTCTTACAAATGTCACTTTTAAACTTTTTGATGGTTTACTGAAATTCATCACTTTGACAATTTTATTTGTCTTTTCCTTATTATAGTCAAATATTAGTCAAAAAGACTCAGAGCAAACCGTCGATAATCATTATCACCTCTTCTTTCAACTTAAGCATGAAAATGCTAATTGATTTTTGATAGAGCGCATGAGCCACACGATGGTTGTGTTGGTCATGTAACACCGTCTGGAGGGCGGTAGTCACGGTTGTTTGAAGTGCTGCTTGAAGACCAGCCGTGAATGTCTCAAGCATAAGACGTATTTCTTCAAGCTGATCGTCTGATAGCTTCCTTGGTGCCATGATCGAAGGGTTTAGATTGAGAAATCTAAACGGTTGTCTCTGATACCAACTAATAAAGCGCAGGATAGTAACCGAAAGGATAGGATCAATTGTTTAGTCTGAGAATTCCCAAGAGAATCTATTAAGCTTGAATCCGTTGAGTTCAACCAATGAACTATTGTAAACAAGAGTTTAAAACCAAAGCCAAGTTTTATAAAAACAATAATAATGTGTCTCCTTACAAATCTAGAGAACACTATATATAGTCTTTAAGACCATCCCCAATAGTACTCTATAATTTTCTCTATATTTCATACTAAAATAGAGTAACTCTATTATAAAATTGGATTTGCTCCAATGGTTCACTTTATAATAGAGTTACTCTATTTATAGAGTGAATTATAGAATAATGTTGATTTTCACTCTATATTTGGAGTGGAAAAGCAACACTACTCTATAATTCACTCTATAAATAGAGTAACTCTATTATAGAATGAACGATTGGAGCAAATCAAACTCTATAATATAGTTACTCTATTTCAATGTAAAATATAGAATAAGTTTTTGTGTTCTATTGGAGATGCTTTAAAAAAGACCAAAGACCGTAGAGATTATGATCTCTTAAAAATATAAATAAAACTAATCTATCTTATTAAAACAGAAACATTTTATTGGACTTAACATTTATTTTGTAAGTTTTTAAATTAAATTTACATTTATACTTTATAGTTAAACTTACATTAAATCATTAATGTTTCTTTCTTTATACTACTATCTATGTTTCCAAACAATATATTTATTTCTTTATACTACTATCAATGTTTCCAAACAATATATTTTTTATACTACTATCAATGTTTCCAAACAATACAATAATTAATCTTAGTTATGTTATATCTATTATTTTCTTTTTAAAATTTTGTAGAAACGTCATAATTTCATAAATTGTAAACTAATGAACTTTAAAATTTGGAGTATAAGATTACAAATTATGAAATTATTACAATTTAAATCAAATTAGATTACATATCGGTCATCCAACAGTTTAATCGGTTAGTCTCGGGTTTTAGTAATTTTTTTTAATATAAATATTTTAAAAACCTAAATTGAATTGTCAGATCTCCGAATTAACCGGTATAATCACAATCGGGTTGAATTTAAAAACACTGATTTAAATGCAAAAATATTTTAAATACACACTTTTAAAAATTACCAAAATATTTGTTAAGTTATTAGTAAAAATTTTCATCGTAAAATATTTCGCGCTTCCAAAGCGCGGATCAAGATCTAGTAGTTATCTTAAAACTAAACGGAAAAGGAAATAACACCAAAGCCAAAGAAGATAAGGATGATCCACGCTGCATCAATTTTGAATTGTTATATTAATTTATTATATTATATTAATTTAGGGAACTCACTTTCTTATAACAAAATCTTTATATATAAAGAAGAGTTTAATCTCTCCTGAACGCGCCACGTCAGATTCCAGCGTGGAAATAGGAGGCATCTCGCGCAGACACATCAGATACGCACCGTATCACTTAAGTTTTGTTCTGTCGGAACAGGCTTCACTTGGGCTTCGTCACGCTTATCTAATCTTCTTCGACTTGAGGCCCATCGACACAATCTTCGGGAATCCTAAACAGATGCGTTTCCTTCCTGATCTTCGTTCGTTCTTCTTCATACAGATCTAGAAATCCGTCGGTTACCGATTCATTCCTATTAATTCCTTCATCAATCCATCGTACACGATCTATCTTCAATGCCATCTTTTCTCTTCGAAGGCGGTGGTGGTTTGACTATAAAAAGGTTAGCATCCCTACACTCTTAATCATCCTATCACTCTATTGAACAAATCAATCTACTTATTTACTGAGAAATGGCTTGCTCTCGAGATCATCTATCCATCTCGATACGTTTTGAGATCGAAGAGATGGGTAAAGTGGCTGTTGGTGCGACGGTTGTCTGCGCAGCGGCGGTTTGCGCGGCGGCGGTGTATATAGTGAGGCGGCAGATGGAAAGCTCGGGGGAAATGGGAGCGTGTGATAGAGATCCTGAGGGTGATGGAGGAGGATTGCGGGAGGTGGGAATCTGAGACAAGTGGCTGACGCAATGACTGTTGAGATGCACGCGGGCGTCGCTTCTGAAGGTGGAAGCAAGATTAAATGCTCATCAGCTATGTTGATAATCTTCCTTCTGGGTAATCTTTTTTTTTTATAAATCTTTATTTAATAAAGATAAATTGACGAATTTTAGTGGATTTTTATCTGAATTTTAATTATTATTATGTTGCTGTATCTATATTTGACGGTCTTTGTGGACTAAGTTAATAATAAAGCTTCTGCTGGTATGTCAATGGTGAGTTAGACGATGGTGCCAGCTTTTCTCCAAGGTTTTGCCGTTTTTTTTTCGGGTTCAACCTTAAACCAACTCAAACGTCAGAAATATTAAACGTGGTGGCGACCTCATTGGAGTAAATATGCTTCTTCTGGAATCTAAGGTGATTCCGTTTTTAAAATTCATGTTCATCATATATTTGAACACATCTCCCGTGTTTAGATTCATGTTTAGAATTATGATTTTGATATTATTTATTTCCTCTTTGTGATATGGTTTTGAATCCAGTTTTAAATTGTCTTTGGAGGCTAAGATTGTGGATCCGGATACGGGTCGTGACTTGGGGGTTGATTGAACTGGCGAACTCTGGTTCCAGAGTCCTACCGTGATAAAGGTGTATGCTTCTTCTTGAAAAAGTGTTTCTTTTGCGTTTGGTGCTGGTATGAAACTGTGTTGAGTTGCTTTTAAAGGTTATTCCAAGAACGAGGAAGCTACTGCTTTTACTATTGATTCAAAAGGATGGCTGAAGACTGGAGTTTTGTGTTACACTGACAGTGAACGTTTTGTCTTTATTGTTGATAGATTAAAGGAGCTAATCTAATGCAATGCTTATCAGGTACAAACAAAATATACATAATGAACTTTTGTGTGGTCTTCTTAATGTTTTAAAACTTATAAATTTGGTTAGGTTGCTCCAGGTGAACTAGAAGCAGTGTTGCTAGCTCATCCAGAGATTGCTGATGCATCAGTAATGCCGTGAGGACTTATCGAAAGTGAGCTCATGAGCTTGGGGATGTAGCTCTTACTTTTCTATTATTGTTTTTGTAGTATCCCTGACAATAAAGCTGGGCAATATCCAATGGCATAAATCGTCAGAACATCTGGAAGCAACTTATCCGAAAGTGAGCTCATGAGCTTAGTCTCAAAGCAGGTTTTTCAATCATGCAGACCATGTTTTGTAACTAATCCAGCCGTGGTTCCTTATATATTCTGAATTTTGTTTGGATTACTTTTTGTCCATACAAGAGGATACGTAAAGTCACGTTTTTGTCTTCAATCCCCAAAAGTCCATCATGCAAGATTGTAAGAAGAGAACTTATAAAGCTCACAACCTCAAAGTTCTAGCAGGAAGTCATGTTCACCAGCCTTATCTCACACTTCACCATTAGTTATCCGTCCAGGAATCAAATAAGTCATATCATTCACTACCTATATTTTCTAGGTAAGGATCAGAATCCATATTTGAAAGCTTGATTTTTGGTGTTTGTTATACATAAAAACGAATAAAAAAAATAACTTTACAACATGTTTATTGGGTTAGATTTAAGAGGTCACTATTTAACATAAAAGATATGAAAATATAAAAACCACGATTACATGTTACCACAACAATTACGAAAATCAATGTCAAATGTAACTATTACAAACAAACTAAACAATGTGTGTCCATACTTTAAGCAAGAGAATTCAAGTTTTACTTAAAGAAATAGTAATTAGAACTTTTTAAAAATATAACCAATCAATTTAGCAAAAATACTATACATGAATTTAGTCTTTAGGTGGAACTTAAAGTCAATAATCGTAGATTTTAAATTTTTCTTTCTTTTTGAAAACTCAACAACGATAAAACTTAATTCTTACAATTGACATATAATATTTCAAATATCAACATAAATCTAATGATGACGGATAATAGATATAAAACAAAAATGGGAATGTAACATTGTAAAACACAATTGTCAAACTCAAAGACTATATCTTAGCCACCATAGTATCTCACCCCCACCAATCATGTATAATAAAATATTTTTCAACATATTAATTTATACCTAAATTTACTCTTCAGGTGGAACTTAAAGTCAATAATCGTAGATTTCAAAATTTCTTTCTTTTCGAAAACTCAACAATGATAAACTTAATTCACACAACTGACATATAATATTTCAAAAATCAACATAATTCTAATGATGACGGATAATAGATATAAAACAAAAATGGGAATGTAAAATTGTAAAACACAATTGTCAAACTCAAAGACCATCATAACTTAGCCACCATAGTATCTCACCCCCAACAATCATGTATGATAAAATATCTTTCAACATATTAATTTATATACCGATAAATTAACCAAATCTTCAAACCCACAAAACAAATATTTTGTATCCTTAATTACTAAGTGTCTCGAATTACTATTATTTGTTTTCCTGATACTATTTATGTAATATATTATGATTTTTTTGTAGTGTATCATACACACTTTTTGCAAATTCAAATTCAAATCTAAAACACAAACTACAAAATCATACAAAAATAATAATTTATATCACAAGTAGAGTATATCCCGCCCGTAGGGCGGGCCGACCCTAGTAACTAATATTGTACAAACTCACTTCAAATATTCTTTTAGAAATCAAAATGGACCTCTTTCAAATCCTGCAATTCTCGTATGTATGTCTATCTATCATTCAATCAATCGTTTTTTTTTTTGAACACTATATCATTCAATCAATCTTTTTTCTTGGAACACTATATCATTCAATCAATCATTTTTAGTCTTATCAATCATTTTTGGGTTTGTTCAATGCACGCGGCTTTAATAATCATGCTTATTATCTATTTATTTTCCTTTCAATATAACATCTGTATGAAACGATGGCTGCAAAAGTTGGGAAATTTAGATCTCATGAATCATAAATAGTGCTTATGACTGACAAAAGAGTTCCCAATAATTGCAGCTATTATTCTTTTCAAAGGCATGCATATAAATAGCAATAATATCAACACCACAGTATGTAAGCAAAAGAAAAAAACCACATTAATTAGTGGACAAAAGACTAAGAGAGTATGACAATAATGAATACGGAAATACTCCAGTATTTAAATAATTGGTTAAGAAGAATACTTCTCTACTAATTTTACCATAAAAATTAAACGGACATATATTCCTCTCAATTCCATAGGAACATGAAAAAGAAAACACAAGAGAGAAATTTTACACATGTCAATACATGTTGGGAAATTTTGCGTTTGCTTATCATTCCCCATTTTTTACTGTTAAATGCTACTTGTTTTACTTTCCTTCACAGTGCCGCTCTTGACTTCAGGAAGACTAGAAGCCAAAGAAAAAAAAAAGGGGCTGCTAACCAGCACCAAAGACACTTCAACGAAGCTAGACCGAAATTTATTTATAAAGTTAACGTCCGGAAGCAAATGCTTCCTCTGCTTGTCCTACGGCCGGTGCTGTTCCTTCAGATCCAAAAATAAATTATCATTATTAAAAAATATATATAAGGTGGAATTATAAAAAAAAAAGCATAATCCAGTTCCAAATCTAAGGCCACTATTACTAGAAGTCTATAACATCGAGACACTGGTCGGCGGTTATAACACTAGTACTCCTCCATTTATAAATAATTGTCACTTCGATATTATTCACATAAATTAAGAAAATGCCAGAAATATATGTAATTTGTTATTAATTATACATTTCTGACCGATAGTATTTAAGATAATTATTTATAAAATCAATTTAATTTACAATTAATTTCCAGATGAAAATAAATATACTATATATTGGAATTGTAAAATAACATTTTTGTATAACAGAAAAAATGTTAAAATGACATTTATTAAACAGAGTTAATATTAATTATTCAGCATCCTTATATTCTTGGAATCAATGATGGGAATACTAGAGATCATATATTATCCAAAGAACAAATATTACACATAACAATATGGAGACTCATATATCTTTTGATATTTAAAATAATTTTAGAGTTTTGATTAAGGAATTTAATCCCCAAGCTTTGAATATTGACTCTAACTGAAACTACAACTTTAGTTTGCTGATTTATAGGTGTAAGCGTGTACGAAGTAGCAAAGGACCCGCAATGTACACTGTAAATGAAAATGTCTTTTGGCTTTTGTAGTTTAGCTGAGAGGCAGAAACTCAGAGTTTGCTTCCTTTTCACGTATTTAAAGACATCGATTGATTGATGGGTGTGATCGATTCTCGATTTCTTCCTATTGTTTTCCCCACGACTATTTCCAAAGTCATTTTCCTCACATTTTCATTACGTATCTGTTTACATAATTATACTATGATGCTTAAAGCCTTAAACTGATTAAAAGATAACAGATGCATGCACCCCGTTGTAAGAAAATTATTAAATGGACCTATGAATCTACTAGTTCATGTGCAAAACCCCGTTATTTCATCATCTCTTTGGCAAACTATCTTACTCATATCTTTGACATAGCAACTTTTTAACTTATTTATGTAAATTTTCTCATATCTACGTGAACAAAACAGTTTAATAGACTAAAATAAACAAATATCGCCACCATGTTTTAGTTACATAAAAACAATCAATGTAGTTCCATAATGGTCATTTTCTCTATATTGCCAAGAAAACATAATAAAAAGGGAAATCAAATACCCTTACTAAATTAATCCAAAAGCGACTATGCGACAAAATTAAAGTGTCTTTGTACGGTGGTTAACCTCGACATGGCCATTTTCTTGTTTTGCTACTTCTTCAATTTTACTACTCATAAAAAAACAACAATTTTACTACTCATGACTTGCACTATATTTGGTATGTCATATTTTCCCACATGCTAACTCCATAACGGGATAACCCCAAAAAATAAGGATTCAACAGTAATGCTCATCAATATATTAGTGCATTAGCATTCTAACGATCGAGCATATTTTATATGTGTCTCAAGGGCTGTACACCATAATATATAAGTTCCAACAAATTATTAAACAGAGGTAAAAGAAAACTTCGTAATCGACTTGCCTAGCCGTAGCAAGTTGCAACAAATTATTAATTTTCTCCAAAAGACTAATAATATAATAGCTCAAAGGATCAATAATATATATTCTCATGCAATGAACACCACTTCGGTATATTACTAATTTTAAATTATGCAGTTAAATAACTTAACTAAAATAAATCAGCATCCTTCAATTCTCAGTACCCTTAACTTCTCTCGAGCATCCACGCATAACTACAATATATCCTAGTTTAGGCGTTGGACCAGCCAGGTAACAATAACCAGCGCCCTATTAATTATTAAAGATATCATCATGAACAGTTGATAAGAAAAAAAATCACCATTCACCTACAAAAAAAGAAAAAAAAATCAAATAATTCACAAATGTCGCTTATCACAATAAACTAGTTATCTTACTAATTATATGTCTAAAACGACCATTCACTCGTTAAAACAACCAATTAATAAAACATAACATAACACCAAAGAATATAATAGTAATCGGAAACCACAATATATATATACACCTCATCATAAGTAAATAAGAATTGTCCATGCATTAATAAATTGGCCAAAAAAAGTTTCCAGCTTATTATATTGTATTCTTATCACACGCACACACATAATATATATATATATATATATAGAGAGAGAGAGAGATGAATAGATGGAACACACACATAATTTATATACTCTCACATGTTACCTCCTTGCTGATCATGACCAATGTTCCAAGGTAGAAAAGTCCCATACGACCCTCCGGTACCACGTGGCTGCTGAGTCATCACCGGACTCGCCCCGGAAAGCCTATAAACTGGATTCAACTGCTGCAGCTGAAGGGGCTGAGGCTGACACACCAAGTCGACGAGGTTACCAGGTGCTGACGTGGACAGACCGTAGTGAACCAAGTCAGCATTAGCCGCGTCAAGCTCCTTCTGAAGCTTATGAACTTGTCTCTGGAGATAAGAGATGGCTCCGACACAGCCATAGACAGGATCACGAACTCTTGCCTCGGCCTCGTAGGCTAAGGAGTTAACTGCGTCTTCACGCTGGTGAGGGAGTAGCTCGTTGAGGAGCTTAGTGACATTGCTTGCTCCGAAGATTTTGTGGACATTGGCGAATTTGTGTGGCTCCTCCGGTGGGAAATATGGCGCGAATATGCATCCCGGCATGCATTTACGGCGAAGAAACTTGCACGCCGCGCATGGTGAGTTGTACGTATTTGTTGATGAGGAAGCCATTTCTTTTTGAATTTTTTTTACCTAATATATTTTTTTTCAAACATTTTAACATTAATAAAGAAGTTAAAACAAACCTAGTAACGTTTTATAATACATAAGTTAAGCACATATATATATATATATATATTGAATTTGCTAGAAAGGTTTCATCAAAAAGCTGTACTTCTCAGTTACAAAAAAAAAAAACAAGCTGTACTTCTTCTATATTAATAACTACACTAGAGGAATCGAATATGTATGTTTCTTTTTTTGACCAAAAACATACATATTCGATTCCTTTTATGAATTTCTGCTAAAATTTTAATTTATTTCCTTTTCCACGTTTTTCTTTATATACATACAGACACTTAGAGACACAAACGTACACATGCAGGGGAAACGTAGAAAGAAGCATAACATGCCCAACATCCAATCTAAGGAAAAAAAATGAAACCTATATAATTACAAAACCTAAAGGTCTTCGAACTCATGAAGATTAAATTAACAATTTAGGACACCATATTCACCAGGACATGCTGGTAAATGGAACTATCATTTTGGTTTTACTTGATGTTTTGTTTTTTTGCATCTATCATTAAAATACAAAGAGACTTTCTTTTGTTAGCCAATTATTTGAAGTAAGTTTATATACTCTAACTACAACATAAATAATATTTAAATTATGAAACCTGGTTTACTTCAAATAAAGAAAACCATCAGTTAGCCAATTATTACAGATCATAGAAAGATCTCACTTGAAACAATAGAAGAAATTTATTAAAAACGGATCTAGTAAATTTGAAGCAGAATTTCTTGTTATATATGTGCTAATACATATATGGATCAGTTATGATTCAATTCAAACTATATGAGACTGAAGTTTCTGTACAACTCCTTGGACAAAAGTTCTATTGTTTTTTTGTCAGATCAATGAATTTTTTTTGTAAGATCAAGGAATTTTTATATTTCTCTGTATATATAAATATTATTTTTATAAATACTATCTATATTTTTATTCAATGTAAATATATAGTGTATTTTTTTTACTAAAAAGCTTTTTTTTTCTTTGTGATTCAGCTGTGCCCTTATGAGCTTTGCCATCTTCTTCATCTTCATCACTCTCAATTCTATAGCTTTACTTTTTAAGAAAACTCGACGAGGATCCGTTAAATTCTATTTGTAATTAAGCCAAAATTGATTAGATGTGACCATATAAATATTTAGATTAACAAAAGTTATCTTCTGTAATAAATCAGTTAATTTTTTTTTGTTATCGTCAGTTAACTAAACTCTCTCCCTCTATTTCTCTGTTTCTGCCTCATTATCATTGTCGAGATGGAGCAATTCTCCACTTACCTCAAATCAATCCTAATTTTCATATGTATATATAAACTTTTTTCTGATATTGATTAGGTCAACTCAAAGTGATCATTATTCTAATGAAAGTTTAATTAATACATGTATTTACTATATCCTTTTCACACATACTATAATTAGATAAGGTTTAAGCCTTTCTTAGAGTAGAAATTCAAAGGAACGTGTGTACAGATGTCAAAAGTGGATATATAACTCATATAAGCAAAATCACACATAGAAAATGGAACATGGAGCAAAGGAGGAAAACTTAGGATAGAAAATATTAATGATTTATCTTTGATGATCTGAAGCTATGCATACGTCCAGGGATTTAGTTAGACGCATATATAATATATACACACACACTGACACACATATCAAAGCACATATAGAACTATGTATACCTGCCTTTAGATCTTTAGGCTCTTTGACGATCTAGGTGTATCTTTCTTCCTCTTTCAAGGGCTTTTTCTTACCTTTGAAAATTGCTTCCAAAGTAGATAGAGTAGGCTTAACTCTTTAGTCAATGAAAGAGGAACCCTAATTTCAAGAAGAACTGAGAAAGATTTGTATAGAAGCTCAGAATTTAAATAAACCAAACAAACAAATAAAAATGGGAAAATGAAAGAGAAAAAATTGAGTGGAGAAGGAAAAGGAGAAAGAGCAAAAGACAAAGTATAATGATAACAAATGAACAATTAATAAACAGGAACAGATGAGAAGGTATGTCCCTCAAAGAATGACTGTGACATTTCATCTCAAGAATAATAGTAATTTCATTCACAGTGCTCACTTTTGTCTCCCAATAAATTAATTAGCTTTTGTAAATTTCCGTATGCATGTAATGATAACAACATTCCCTAACAGTCAGAAAATCAACCCTAAGCTAACTAATCAATAATCATTGGGGGTATATAATACCTGTTACGCTGATGAGTCGTCAATGATGACCAAATTAAGACTTGGACCTTAGGAAACCCTAAACATCTCCATTATATCTCCACTGTAGAATATGATCACAACAATCCCTGATTTGCAAGGGATCAGCGAACATATTATTTAGAATATGAACGGTTCCGTTAGAACAAACGATCAGTCAAAGCCATTCGAATTCGTAGGGCCAATATTGCACTCTTCTAGTGAGATTTTTACATCCTAATTTAATAGTTGATTTGAATATTCATTTCGTTGTAGCAAGAAAACAGTTCTTCAGTTTAATTAACCAAAATAATATATATGTGAACAAGAATAAACTCTTGAGACCTCAAAGTAGCTAGGTAGAGACAGGAAATCGGTAAAAGTCAAGAGATATCATGTGAACTCAAGTCAAATTTTAATAGGTTATATAAAATCAAAACTTTTGTAATGCAAGAAAACTTTGAGGGGATCCAAAGAGTTTTGAAGCTATATCTAGGGTTAGTATCATACCAACAGTTACTTGTGTTAGAGTATATATTATCGGAAGTGACAACCGATTGTGACATTTGTAACAGTGCCTTCGTCTTATTTAGTTCTCGCACCATTTTTATCACCAAATAAGTTTTAGCTTAAAATCAAATTAATTATTAGAGTTGACCTGCAGAAAATATTTGATAGAGTTATTGTATATATATCAGGCTAGTAGTTTGAGCTGAACCTCTCAAAAGGATGTTGATCAGGGCGGACCCAGGTTTGAAGAGGATGTGACATGTGCCATATGCTAAATAATATAAGTCCTTTGTGACGTGAACAAACATATATATTTTCTTGCTGGTTTAAAAGATAAAATAAAATATTTTCACACTTTTAATCACCTTTCTTTTTTCTCATTTATTTTGCTAAATAAAATTACTTTTCTTTATCTTACAATTGTTTTCTCTTTTCTTTCCTTTCTCCAATGTAACCTTTTACAAAATAAAAAATAAAAGTTATCTAAATTTCAGTCTAAAAATTGCTTTATTAAGATTTTCAATACCTATATTTAAATTAAAAAATTAAAACAAATACATAATTTTTTGTAATAAAAATATTGTGTTCGATATGTAATTTTATAATATTACTTAAAATGGAACATTTAAAATTATAAAATTATTTATATGATCTATTTTATGAAATTTATAAAATGTAAAATTTTAGTGACTAATTTTTCTTTTAAAATATAATTTAATGAAATAAATTATATTTGATATTTTAATAATATACATATAGATGTATAAATTGTGTCACATGTTAAATTATTTTCTAGGTCTATCCCGGCTGTTAAAGAAACTTTAACCGTACGCTTTTAAGATCTGTTAGATTATTATTTTGTGCCAAGTTATGATGAGGGTTAGTAGTGGGATTCAGTAATTTACTAAAGTGAAGCATCTAGGCTTTATCACCAAACTAATTTCTTCATTTTTAAAAATCTAACTAGGTGATTTTCCCGTGCTCATGCACGGTTATAAATATTTATAAATAAATATACTATAATAATTTCACTATTTATTTTTTAATTTTATATTAATTTATAATTGTATGCATAATTTATATTAATAATATTATATTATTTTAATTGGACCTTCGATTTTAAATATGTTATAGGTTGTTAGTTTTGTTGTTTTTTACAGTTGATTTAGTTATTATTTGGATATATTGGTTTGCATTTATTTCTTTGAATTCAATTATAATATTTTTATTCTAAATATATTAAAGTTTTGATTAATTTCTTATTTGCATTTAGGTTGGTTGGTTGGTTGTCTTATATATGTAAATATATTTTAGGATGATTATTTATAAATTAAGATATATGGTGCTTATAATGAAATAAAAGATAAACTAAAGTGTCGAATTCCAAATTAAATAAATTAATATAATGATAATATTATGAAGTCTCATGCCTACATGTATAAGTTTTACAGAAGAACAAAATTGTAACAGTTGGTTAATATTTTATTTCCATTTGTTAACATATTTTGAATCATCCTATAATTTATATTTATAAAATTAACTATTACCATAAAATTATATATTTTTATTGTAGTTTAATCTATGCTATTAGAAATAAGTTGGATTAATCGAGATACTCATGTTGTGAGTATATTAAGTTACATATATTCTTTCAAATTCGAACC
Source organism: Raphanus sativus (assembly GCF_000801105.2). Lineage (NCBI taxonomy): Eukaryota > Viridiplantae > Streptophyta > Magnoliopsida > Brassicales > Brassicaceae > Raphanus > Raphanus sativus. Next base: position 33,538,138 of record NC_079515.1, on the reverse strand, counting down.
GAAATATAATTATTTTTACTATAGTTAAATCATATCAAATTATTTTTATTTATCGTTTAATGTGCATGTATTTCATATATTTATCAATGATCAATAAGAAGTTACATATAAGTAACTGATATATTTTTGAAATCTCATGAACAAATATCAATATCTACAGTAATTAAAATATTTTATAAATTATAAATAATTTTATGCCTTAGATTTATTGAATGGTAAATTGAAATTTATTTTAAATAATCTTAAAAATCTGAATTCATATTTTCTTTCTTATTTTGATTATGGTTATGTTAAGTTTCACAAACATAAAAACATAAAATTTAAAATGAAATTTAATATTAAGGAAACATATAATTTGAATGATGATAAAATGTAATATATCTACCTTGTTGAAGTACATGGTGTTATTTTAATTTAAAATATTTTGTAATTATTTTATCAAAAGATGTTTACTGTTAAAATATATTTTCATTTTCTAATAATCTATTAAAAATAAACAGTAAAAAGATTGTGATTGTATTTGAGAAATTATATTATAAAAGTAATTTAATTTATAGATATTTTTGCTGTAATTGAAAGATATTATAGTCAAATAAATATATGAAAATAAATAAAACATTTCAATAATACAAGTTATAAACTATTTTTTGTCAATTAAACATACATTTTTTTATGTTACTTAATTATTTTATGTAATAATCTATGAAAATAGATAGATATATAAAAATTATTTATATTATTTTGAAATTGTATTGTTTAAAATTATGTTTTAAATTAAATGACAATTATTTTTCTAGTATCAAGATTATCTATGTGAAATTTTCTTTTATGAAATCACATTATATACAAATATTTATTTTCATCTAAGAAAATATAGATATAAATAAAGTATTTTATTACTTCAAAAGTATATTTTATGTTAGTTTTTTAAATTGAATATTACTATTTTGTGAATTTTCCTTTTTAATGAAATTATATTATACATGCATATATTTTCGTTTTTAATTTTGCTTTTAAACATTATAAATATTTCCTTTTTATCATATATGTTATTTGGAAAATTTTAAAAATGAAACTAAACAAAAAAATCAGTAAAATATTTAACTGTAATAATTTAATTCATTAAGGGTATTCGTGTAATCAACCATCGTGAGAGTTAATGTGAGTGCGACACATAGAAAACTGACTTCTCAAATATTATTTATAGAGATTCTTTTTTGACAACTTAAATTTTAACAACTGTATTTGTGAGTTGTGACTAATAGAAGGAATTAGGGTTCGAAAATAGAGGTCATATTCTTTTCTAAAAGAGGAAACTAGTCACGTACTCTTTGTTAACACAGAGTTCATATCTTGTTGATTTGTGCATTCACATGGCTAAATATCAATTAAGTTCCAAAATTCTTGAAAAACAATGATGATTTTCTTCTTAATTCAACAATGAATCTTGAAAACAAATTCGCGGATACGCCGTCAAGTTTTTCTTATATCATTAATTCATCGAATTTCTTTTAAAATAAAATGACATTTAATATAACTGACAATTCATATTGGTTGTATATCATTTGAGGTCAGATCTTACTTTAGATGTAGTATCAACATCTTATGAAAAGAAAGCTTGACAATTCTTAACTATCAAAATATTAAAGTAGCTAATTAGAATGGGTGTCGGTATATGTATATATATATAATGTAGAGGTTACATCATTTAACATTTATACCAAAAAAAACATAGAGGTTACATATATATCGGAGTTTTTTTTATCACATATCGGAGTATAAAACCAGAAAGGTAATGTTATAAAAGGTTCAAAGAGAGAGAGAGAGAGAGAGAGAGTGAATATATATATGGGTCCTCACACATATGATCTACTAAAACTAGACTAGTACTACTCTTCCCTCGCATTATCTTTTCGTGTGAGTTGTGACTCTGAATCTCAAGAAACCACATTATATATATGGTTTCGTTTGAAACAACACACAATATATAAGATATTATCTTAGCCAAAAAAACATATATAACATATCAATGAATCTTACCTTTCACGTGCTGATTATGGAAGGTAAAGTTGGAAGTATGAGAGGTCAATGATGCAACTTGGTGAATAGTTTTGTGAATATGTCATTTTGTTTGTTTTTATATGTGCAGAATAGAATACTTGCGATCATGAATACGCAACATATAACTTTAGAAATAAGCTAGTATATTAGAAATCCATAGACTATATTTGCGAAGTGATTTTTGCCACATATCCTTTGTACAATCAATTTCATAAAACAAATATGACATTACTACTGAAATTGATGACATGGATTCCAAAAAAATATGACATAGCTATTTTCATTTAATGTTGATTTATATTTTTGGCAAACGTATTATAATATGGTAATAATTCATATATTACATTTAATATTGATATTTTTTTGGCAAACTTATTAGAATATGGTAATAATTCATATATTACATTTAATATTGATATTTTTTTTGGTAAACTTTTTTAAAATATGGTAATAGCTCATGCATCATCTATAAAATAAATATATTCATATATAACATTTCAAATTTCGAAATATTATTATTTTTTGTATAATTATACAATTTGTATTACTAAAACTTTCAAAAATTTCTACAATTAAAAAAAAAATCTAATCGTAAAATTATTAGTTTCTTATATATATTTTTTTTATAAATATTGTTTAGGCTAAATTTATTATAATTATACAGTTTTATATCATTTTATTAGTTTTATACAAATTGATTTAATATATATCAAATGTATATTAAATATTAGTAAGAAAATAGCAAAATCTATAATATTTAATAAAATTTATTTTTAAATATAAGTTAGATTTAAAAAACATATATAACATTTCAAATTCGAAATATTATTATTTTGTATAATTATACAGTTTTTGTATTACTAAAACTTTCAAAACTTTCTACAATGTATTAAAAAATTAAATATCTAATCGTAAGATTATTAGTTTCTTATATATCAACAAATTTTATAAATATTGTTTAGGCTAATTTTTTATAATTATACAATTTTATATCATTTATTAGTTTACAAATTGATTTAATATATATCAAATATATATTAAATATTAGTAAGAAAATAGTAAAATCTATAATATTTAATAAAATTTATTTTTAAATATAGGTCAGATTTAAAAAATTTCTTATTGCACATGGTGCAGGAAAATACCTAGTAATAATTTAATTAGCCTGTTAAACAATAAAATTCCTTATTTACAAAAAAAAATCAGGTAGTAGAATTACAGCCTAATTTTTTTCTGTATACAGGGCAATGTAGACTGTAGTGTTTATATATATATATATTCTTCTTTTTGTGATAAAAATCTAGTCCATATCTTATAGAAGGTAACACATATTGATTATCAAGAACTAGAAGCAACTAAGAGCTAAATTAATATGATGTCAAAATAAAAAAAAATGCGACTGTAATGATTTTGCCTTGTGATAAAGCTTCACTGGCGTTTAGCCGAATGACTACTCTTTGGAGTATCAACTGCGAAAGCACTGAAGACAACCAATAAGTTGGATCATACACAACAATAGTGAGTACTAACCCTTAAGATTGAAGGCATGGAATATTAGAGTAGAAACTCTAAGATTCAACAATAAAGACAAAATGATTGAGCAAACAATTTGTATCAGCCGCTCAAGTTCATAGCTTGGTAATGATCCAAAACGTTGAGAGGAAAGACATTGGAGAATCCATCACAAACCTAAATTTAAACTGATTATGAGATTATCAACCAAAACCATCAAGGGCTATTTAGCTCGCATTCAGGAAATGAGAGTCTCTTCTTTCAGGCATCAAGATCCGGTAAATCACTAGTTAGAGCCACCGAGCTATCATTCCCATCCCAAAGTGTCAGAAAGAGCTTACTACCAAGAACTTGGCTCATCGCTTTCAATGTTTCCACCATGACCAAATCTTCATCTCTCTCAATCCTCAACTTCCACACATCTTCCTCCAACGTTCTCCATGTTCCTCCCTTTCTTCCCCAACCTACTTTTGAATTCTTCCTACACATTGGGATCTTGAAGTTCTTTGACCACACTCCATTTAATAAAAAAAATCCACAAGAATACCAGAAAACCTGGTTTTAACCTAGTGTTCAAGGCGTCTTTGGCAATGGGGATGCTCTCAATAATGGCTCTGTATGAGAAAAAAATTACCTATAAAAGGAATGAATTTACTCTTGTTTTGATTGAATGGTAATACAAATACATTCCTATTAAGTAAAAGTCTTGAGGCAAAAACAAAAGGTTTCTTTGCAAAAAAAAAAAAAATCACATAGTAAAAGAAAGCATCTCCAAGAATCATTTCTCTAACTTTTGACACTACACCAAGCTGGTTTCAAGACGATGGGGGATCCACCTCCGGCTCTGCGTTATCATCTTCCATTTCATCTTCCCCTGTAGAGTCCCTGAAGAGATAAGAGATGTTTACTAAATTCTCAATCACTCTGTTAAAGAAGTTTATAGGAAACAATTAGGATTTGGTAGACTGGTGGAGTAAGAGCAAGCCTTTTTTCGTTTTTACCTGTCCATATTTGTTGGGCCATCAATACCTGAGAAACCAACAAGAGGTTTCTCGTCATCGTCACTGTCTGATTCATAATTCGCAGTTCCACTCCAAATGCGAGGCTTTGGTCTCTTCTCCATGTCTTCTTCCGGCTAAAGTTTTGAGACAACAACAAAAAAAAAAAAAAAAAATCTAATGAGTCTGTTTCAATAGAACATGAAGAAAGTACAGAGAAGATATACATCACTGGAAATTTTACCTCATCCAAGACTCTATTAACTGGAGGTGTGTGCTGAAAGGGCACACTAGGTGCGTGTATTAGTCCAGAAAGTTGTTCTAGCAATGTGTTCCTGAAATTTTCAACAAGTTTAACTTCCCTAAGTTCAAAATATTCTATTTGACAAAGCCAAGGAGGCTATGAGCATGTAAAGCTTCAGTGAACCACTGGAACCGGCACAAAGATATAATCCTAAGTTACATTGAGATTATGCATGAGTTCCCTTCGCAATAATCATGGAAAAGGGTAGCAGGATATCTTACCTTATCTTCTCCATATCTTTAGGTGTGTTCAAATTCTCCATTGGACCTGGCTCGACATGAAGTGTATAGTCTGGTCCGAAGTACTCAAAGTACTCATTGTACGGGAGCTTGTTGTCCGGCTCTACTCCAACCGCAACTGCAGTCTGCAAACAGAGTCAACAGAAACCAACCTCTCAAGAACAAAAACGTTACCAAAAAAGGCATAGAACAAGTCCACAAGATAATGAAAAAAACAAACCTCATAACACCAGCAACGAGCAACATTCCGAATAGTATACCCTCCACCACCCAAGACCATGAGAGGAACATTGTAAGATCTCAAGAACCGGAGGCAATCAGCATGACCCTTGACCGACAAGTTAAAGCAACCCAACCGATCACCGCTTAAGGAGTCAGCCCCACACTGAAGAACAACTGCTTCCGGCCTATAAACCTCCATAACCTTCTGGATAAGAGGTCTAAACAAGCTGCGGAAACTCTCGTCGTCCATACCATCGTTCAACGGGACATTTAGAGCATAGTACTTCCCTTTCTCAGCGCCAACGTCTCTGATGTGACCAGTTCCTGGGAAGAAGTCCCCAAACTTGTGAAAAGAAACCGTCATAACTCTATCAGTGGTGTAAAACGCTTCTTCCACTCCGTCTCCATGGTGAACATCGATATCAATGTAAAGAACCCGCTGCAAAAGAATACATTAACATTAAACCCTAATTAAAATTCAAATCATCAGTATCTTAAAAAAGCTTCCACCTTTCAGGTCAATCTACGAAAACTACTCTACAAAGACAACATTAAACCCTAATTGAGACAAAGCATTTTACCCTAAACATCTTAAGCAGCTCGAGGATCCCCAAAACGATGTCGTTCACGTAGCAGAACCCCGAAGCCTCGCTCTTCTTAGCATGGTGAAGCCCTCCGCCCCAATTGATGGCGATATCCGCGTCCTGCCGGTTCAGCTTAACGGCGGCGCCGATCGAACCACCGGCGGAAGCGCGGCAGAAATCGAAAAGCCCGTCGAAGACGGGACAGTCCTCGCCGACGTTGAACCGCCGGAGGTTGCGCGCGGAGGAGTCGCCGACGGACTCCGGCGAAACGGAGCGGAGGAAATCGACGTACTCGGGGGAGTGGAAGCGGCCGATGTCGGCGGCGTCGGCGAGGTAAGGGCGGCTGATCTCGAGGCGGCGGTGGAGGTTGTAGTGGACGATTAGGCTGTGGGCCATGCGGATCCGGTGAGGCTTCATGGGGTGTCCTTGGCCGTAGTAGTAGTTGCCGATGGTTGGCTCGTAGAAGTAGCTGACTCGTCGCTTACGACCGTCGGGTCCTGACGCTAAGGAGACGCCGCTCTCGTCTGTCTCCATCTCGCGCTCTCCTCCCTTCCTTTCCCTCTCAAGTCTTTGGAGAAAGTAGTGCGGGGGGGTTTGGTTAAAATAGTAACAACTTTATAAATTACATGATGCATCTATCTATCTCATCACCTATATACATTCCAAAATTATAATATTTTAATACAATACTATTTTGTTTATTTTTAATACATAGTGTTAAACTAAAATGCAGCGAGTTTTTAGTTTAAGGTAATGTTTAATACATATTGTTAAGAGTATTTGCACTAGATATACATGAAACAATATTTAATTAGGTGAATGGCGATGCCACTGTTGTTTTTTCAGTAATGCCAATATTATCCCTATTTTGTGTTAACTGGGAATATAGGTTTAGATATGTTTGACTGACACATCTCTAAGACAACTGGTTGAACAAGCTTCATAATAACTAAAATCCATTTTCTATTTTGCTTTTTACTTATATTGTGGACCATTCATATTTTGTTTTACGAATCTCATATCTCTCATCTTTGTGTTTCCTCTCTTCTTGTTTTCTGTTTATTGAAAAAATCTCAAATCTAATTAAATTCAATTTCCATGGCTAACTAGAACCGGAGATGGCAGAGGGAAAGCGGCGGTGGTCTCAGAGCTAAGCAAATCATGATTCCATGTCTAACCAGAGGCGATGGTGTCTCCAAGGTAACATAGGTCTCGTAGCTTATCAAATCTGGTTTCTCTCTCTCCCTCTCCTTTTACTCCCCCTGTTTTGATTTTATTTTGTTTACTGTTAATATCTGATTTGGTTCAGCATCAGTTTCAATGCTCAAACCTTTGTTTGTTTAGAGTTTATATCTCGTATTAATACCTTATTTGATGTCTCTTTCTTTTCCTCTTGTTAGGATATTTGTAATTGCTTTTTTTTTATTTATAGAAAAGATGAAATAGGAAGAATAAATGGTGGTCTGACGTCAAGCGTGGTGCAGTGATGAAGCTAGAGAAGAAGATATGTCCGAGAAGAAGAAAATGAGACAAAAAACAGGCTACAAGGAAAAAGATGTAAATTCGCTTTGATTCATATGACCAACTACCTAAATAAAGAAGTTTTTGTCTTGTTGCCTAAATAACTTTTGTTTTATGGTTATCTACCTAAATGACTCTATTGTTAATCTTTTTGGACAGTTAAATTAGGAGACATGGTCTCTTTTATTCAAAGGGTGAATTTTATTTATTTCTGTTAGAGATGGGCCATGAGTGACCACTTAATGGGCTGCAATGGATGCACTGAACCAATCGTTTATGTCTCTTTTGGATCGATCCCATCTATCTTATTAAAACAGGAACATTACAACTTTTTCTAAGTGGATTTTTAAAAGTGGATCTTATATATTTAAATTAAATGTCTCATTCTTTATATATAATACGTACCATAGTCTAACTTTGCATTAATGTATTTCCTTAAATACATTTCTTCTTTTTGTCCATATTCCATATATGATTTTTACATTTATTACATGTCGATTTAAATAAGATATATACTAAGAATACTAAAAATATTAATCGTTCTATAATTATCATATACAATTCATTTTAAATTGATCAGTATACTTTCATTGGCCATATTGATTTTATTAGTATGAATAACATTAGGTAGATAATTCATAGACACATACATAAAAATATGACTATTCTTATAACTACGCTGAGCCTAATCTACTTTCTAAAACAAATAACACATAGCTTCATATATTGTATAGAATATAGTAATATTGTATAGTATTATACTTATACAATAATACTAAAAACAAACCAAACTGAAATATAATATATATCGAAAATGCTTTGAACCATTACACACAAAATATTCAGAGATAAAATTCACTTTGAAATTACGTAATAATTATTTTAAAAAATTAAATTTCGTAATGTACAAAAAACATAAGTTTTATATAAAATTTTGTGTCACAATAAAAAGAAACAACTCGCGCTTGCAAAGTGTTATTTTTACATACGAAAGACAGTTTTGATATTGTTCTTTAAACACAAAATTGAATTATACAAACCCGATACTACATAAAATTAAACAATATAGAATACATTTTAAAAATAAAATCCGTGCGGGTGTGCATATGTTTATATAATATATAAATATATTATGTTACACATATTTCATATAAATAATACCCCTATGTAAGTTTTGTATGATAAATGTTGAAAATACAAAATATATAGCACTATATATTTTAAATAATATAGAAAAAATCTACTTTACGTTATCATAAATTTTAAAAATCAAAATTAGTAATTAAACACATTGCTTATTTAAACACATTATTACACATTGTTATTTATCAAAATTTTATATTAATACACATTGCGATCATGTATAACATTTAGTAAAAACAAAGATTAAAAAAATTGACTTCCGCTCGGTCGAGCGGGTCATGATCTAGTATATATTATTTTATGAGCACTAAACAAAATAACCTCAAATTGGTGTGTTATTTACACAATGTCATTTCCTAGGTTTCTCACATTCACTCTTACCCACTTCTTTTAAAAATCCTTTCATTACTAGAAAAATTACATTGTTTTGCCATTGTCAAATCTGTTCAAATTGTGTTATAACACATGATAAATTGCTACAATGCATTAAACATAATAATAGATGATTAGTATTTCAATCAATCATTTATGTTATGATATTGTTTTCCATATATAACAAAATCACAAAGTTAAGTAGTTTCCATAATAATTAATTTCGTTTAATGGTCTGAGAATTTGGATTGACCAAATTAACTTGCATAAGTCTCATTGGCGATGACCATAATATATTATTCAATGTTATGTTTTTTTTGTAAACAATCGATTAATACTTTTGGTTTTGTCTATGACAAAAGTCAAATAGAAAAAATCATATGTAATAACATTATATATTATATTTCATTAAATTATATATGACTTTTATCTGATTAATAACTTATAGTATATATGACGTTAAATACCGTATATTGATCCACTTCTTTATATATATTAAAAAAGAAGTTACAATATACATTACTAAATTTTTGGTAAGTTTTTTTAATATATTGAGAATCTAAATTAGAAGATATATTTGACGAGATCTCTTGAATCCCTTAACTCAAGCACCAATTTTTTTTGACTAAACAATCAACATAAATGTTGATAGACCAAATTATGATTCAATAAAAATTTGTCGCTTCTTTAATATTGTCAAATCTCATAGTCAATATTATTTTCTATTTGTTTCTTCCTTAATTGTAAGACTTTCCAATTTTTTAAAATTTTTAATAAAAGTTAGGGATTGTTAGTATTAAATTTAAGAGAGAATTTTCGTTTTGTTTTGAAATTAAATGGAACTAATCCTAACTGTAGGGTATACTATATATAAATCAAGTGAACTTTACTCTACAGTTTCACAACCTACAAGGATTAAGACTAGAAAAATAAAATGCTATAAATTTCATCTCTCACTTGAAGTCAAAGAAATCAATGTTGTAGATTGAAGTGAAAATCATTAACTTTTGAAAGTCATACTCGGCTGCTGGTGGAGAGACCATTGAAATAGATTACGTAGATGCAAAAATTAGTTGTTGTTAGTCTTTATATTTTTTTTTCTCAACTACTATTATGTGTTTCAGCTAATGCTATAGTTTTTTTTTTATTTTTTATGGAGATAAAATACATGTAATTATTAAGAAAGATTTAGTTTCACATTTTGATCATTTACTGAAACATGGGTGTTCTAAGCTTTTGTTTAACTTTTTTTTACACTCTCTTACGGCACTATTGACAACAGCTTTTTAGCAATTTTTAATCAAATTATGTTTTGTTATATTTTGTTTCTGCATGGTTTTATTTGTCTATTTCATATGTTTCGTTTCATCTTTTATTTACGATTTTTAATGATAACAATTATATATTATATATCTATGTTTTATTTTATTTTAAATCATAATTTATCTTTTATTAATATTCACTTACTCTTATTGATTCACTTCCACGATATATGTTCCAAGTAAACTTTCAAAACGAATACACAAGTTTAAAAATAAAATTCACATACAGTGTAATTTGTTTTTATGATTTTACATGTATAATGTCTATTTGATTCAATTTGATCATCTCTTAAAATCTATTCATTCCGCGGATGGCGCGGATTATCACCTAGTAAAACTATTATTGGAGGAGATACGGACGGTAGGTCTAAAAGATTCCAACAGTTTGAAAATTTTATAATTACCATCAACACCAAATTATTGGAATCTTTAGACTTACCATCTATGCCTGATTCATCACATATTTTCGGAATATACCATATATGCTTTTCGAACATTTTAAAAAGTATATTTTCAGTTGACCCATAATTTTTCCAAACGAACTCAAGTTGGTGTGTCTTATGATAAAGTTACGAGTACAAGGAATCTCAAATTTGCAACGTAATAAAGCTCACATTAAATGCAAAAAAAAATGAATCAAATATATTTGTTTAATCAATTTTCATGTGATTTTAGTACATAAACATGGAAGAGAAGGGCTGCTACTGCTAAGATGGTGCGAATCATCACCCAGTCTTATAATCAAAAATTTAATACTAGCGTCCTTCTTTATTGAGCCAACTTTAAATAACGCGATTTCTTTTCGATGGCGAATTTAATTAGAGACTAGATCTTGACCCGTGCGACCGCACGGGTATTAATTTTCACTTTTAGTTTTTATTTATTTATACAAAATAATATATTTATAATATTTGATCGTTTTATATTGATTAAGTTAGGGGTGGATATTTGGGTATCCACTCGAATTCAGTTAAAATCTATTCGGGTTTGAGATTTTCGAGTTTAAAGATTCTAGCTTTATTCGCGTATTTATAAATTTTGGTTCCGGTTTGATTCGGATTTTTGCGGGTTTGATAACCCGTTTAAACTATTTTTAAATTTTCAAAATTTATATATCTTTAAATATCTCTAAATCTAAAAATAAAAATAATATAACATGTAAATATGAGTAATGTAATTTGAGTAATGTAAGCCAAAGTACCTAAATTAAAAATTAAAAATATGTTTAACTTGAATATTTGGATGAGAATAAATATATATTTTAAGTATTTTTGGTGTTTTAATTATTGTTTATCTATTTTAGATGTTTACTTTTGACTATTTTTTATATTTCAAATATTTTAAACAACTTTAAAATAGCTTATATCTTTAATATTAACTCTAAAAATAGTTAACATATTAAGTATATAAATATGATTTAAATACATTCGAATATCCAAAATATTTCGTTCAGATCAGGTTTGGTTATGGTTTTCTAGATACCAAAATGGTAAAAATCCGTTTAGATATTATCTAGTTTCGGTTCAAATTTGATAATATTTTTCGTTCAGATTCCTTAAATGAAAAGTTGATATTATAATTTCTATGAATTGTTTGTCCAGTAAAAATGTAATTTTTTAATTTGAAATTGATTTAATGGAGAAATTAATGAAGTGTATTTAATTCAAATTTAATTTTGGAAAACACATTAATCTAAGTGAAAAAGACAAAATATTAAAATAGAAAGTATTGTTTAATTGTGTATTTAATTTTGGAAAACACATTAACTAAAGTGAAAAAGACAAACATAAAAATAGGAAACTTAATTAATACTACAGTGGCATGAAGTGTAAATAAAAGTGAAAACTAAGGGGTATTTTTAAATGGGTACTTCTCTTTTAATAAGATAGATGGAATATTCCGTTATGGAATAACAGAATTGGTCCAAAAGCCCATAGAAGGTCCAACGAATTTTCCATTTTTCCATACGCGCAGGGTCCCATTGGTGACGTCACACCCTGCCTATAAAACCAGCCCGTCTGCAACCTTTCCTCTCGGTTTAAGACACCAAAGAAAACCAACTAAACAAAAAAAAATATTCCATCTTCTCTCACAAATCCTGCAAACAATGGTGGCCGTTGATGTAAACGAGAAGAACAGTGGAAGCAGTCTTAAATTTCTATGCAGTTACGGCGGCAGAATCCTCCCTCGTTCTACAGATGGGAAGCTCCGTTACGTCGGAGGTCACACCAGAGTCCTCTCCGTCCATCGTTCCATCTCTTTCGAAGGTCCGTCTCTACTCTCGTTTTTTTTACCACTTCAATCCTCTCCTTGTAATCAATCATCACGAAATTGAGATTTTGATTTTTTGTTATTATTCATTCTCCAGAGCTAATGAAGAAACTATTCGAATTCTGCGGATTCTCCGTTGATCTACGGTGTCAATTACCAAACGGCGATCTCGAGACTCTAATCTCCGTCAAATCTGACGAGGAACTAGCGAGCATCGTGGAGGAGTACGATCGCGTCGTCTCCGGAGCCAAGATCCGAGCTGTTCTATCGCCTCCGAGAGGGAATAGACAGGGAGGATCTCCGTCGTCTTCGAGCAGCGATCGATCTCCGAAATCGCCGTTCTCCGTTACGCCTTCCCCGCCAAACTCGCCGTCGTCGTTGGCGTACGGGAGATATTTACAGTCTCGGTATTGTCTGCCTCCTCCCACGGATCTTGGTAGAAGATACGTTCACAGATCCGGAGATTCGTATTGCTATGCGTGCCGTGGACATAATAGAGACTCTAGGCTCATCCGGCATTGACGAATATTTGAAATGTACGACGATGACGAAGATGAATAAAACAAATATAAATACAAACAAAAAAAGAAGGAAAATCGGGACTTAAATTTTTAGTTGTATACGATGTGATTGTGTTGCGAAGAGAAGAATCAAATGTTTCCTTTCCATTTACCTTCAGAGACTTGACCACCGGAGAAGTTAGTTTAGACGGTGAACGAGATGGAATATTCGTCCGGGACCGTTACTAACCGTTAAGAGTTGCCGTTACCACGTGTTGGCACGTACGACGTTCTTTTTTTATATACGTGATACGTGGCGAATACTGAGAGACGGTATTTGTTGTCTGTGTCAGGGATGTTAGACGCGTGTAGGCCAGTGGATTCGTTTGTAACACGTGTCAGCCGTCGGCACATACAAGCCGTTTTGTGTTTTTTTTTTTTTTGAGCAACTTGTGTTTTGGTTTTGGCCTCTTTGATAATGATAGAAGTAATACTTTTGTTTGTTTTGTTGAAGTTAAATTTTTGTTTGTTCTCTGAATTTTTAATATTCGGTTTCTTTTTACTCGTCTCATCAGGACTAGAGAAGGAAATATGATCTTTTGATCACACGGGCGTCTGTTGAGAACATTAAAAGAGAGTTAAATACTAATACTGTCCAAGTCTGTTAAACTAATCGGGACATATGAAAAAGAACCTATCATGAGTAGGTAGATTAACTGCGTGTTTTTAGTGGACTTCCAAAATCCCCGCAACGTGTGAATGGGACAGAATGAAGACTAGAGAACGTAGAAGTTGGTGAGAAACTTGTCCCGTCCTTCATAACTTCGGAACACCACAAAAGAAAATATATTAGGGGTTGTTGTTCAATGATTATTAGAGAATGACTTTTGGAGTAGTAGCAGTTCCACACATCTCCCTTTTCTGCTTTAATTAGTTTCAACATATTTTGTTGAAAAATCAACCAGCAGACACATTACACAAAATATTCAGCTCCTTTTTTCAACATTTTAAATTCAAAGTCACAAAAGACAAAAACAGTTCAGTCAACAAAAATAACATATATGTATATATATATGATATTCATTCATATTTACAGCTAATATTCGTTCCTTAAAATTTCATAATTTTGGACACACTGGTTTTTCCACAGCACTAGACCGGTTAGATTTGGAAAGATGTCATCATCAAGAGAATAGACCATGAAATCTGATAGTCATTACACATACAAACCCAACCCAAACCGTTGCAACTTGTTAGGGAAGACGAGCTTCCAAACTCGGAATCACAGTCGTTTTGACACGAGAAGGTTTAGACAAGTATCCTCAAAAATCAAGCTAATGTCATCAATAAACTTTTTTTTATATATGGAGAGATCATTCAACCAGTCTCTTGCTCGAATTCTTCACCATCTGATTCCTCTGCATTGTCTGCATCATCATCATCATCATCTGCTTCATTATCGTCTTCTTCTTGATGGTTGTCAACGACTGGTTTTCCAATTACGGGTAAGCTAGGACTCATCTTTCTTATCTCGTTGCACTGCACCAAACAAGAATTTAATCAAGAACTTATCTTAACATTCCCAATAATAAAACTGAAATGGAACAATTAGTCTGATTTGATCACTCTCCCTTTTCACCTTCCACGTTTATAATCAGACAAATCCAAATATACGTACATACAATTAGAGGAAACACCAAAAACTCAGATGAAACGGAGACACAGGTAGTCTATCTTCTAGTAAAATAGTGTTTGAAAAAAATATCCATGGAGTCTACACTACTCAAGATGAAGAATTTACTCATACTTCTCATCTTTGAAAGATACCACCACTAAAGAATTACACAGCTCAACATTGGCATCAACTGAATATCAAAACGTTTGCTATACTCAAACATAGCACCAAAACAGAGTAAGTTCCAAAAGAAGAAAGATCGAAAAATAGTCACTGTGAAGTAGATAAGAAAATGATCTGCCTAAATCAAACTCGTTTATAGTTACCAACAAAAAACAACATTCATCAAATACAAAGATTGAACCTTTATGCTCAGGTTATCATCAAAAACTAACTAGCAAAACTAAACCACCACACGAAATGAAAGCCTATACGGGGTACAAATCCATCAGGGATTAAAAGGAACCGTAAGTTATCAATCAAGATTATCACTTGTGTTCATATAGAACGGACAATTGAAAATTTTGCTTCCTATCATTCGAAGTTCGAATCGAGAAAGAGTAGAGAGGAAATAAAGAGAGATTACCTTTTCTTCGAACTCAGCTTCTTCCATGGCGAGAAGAATCTCTTCGTTCTGAGGCTGGGGCCACTGTATAGGTAGCAAATGCGACGCCGGGATCGTCTTCGTCGATGACGGAAACTGGCTCATCAACGTCGGAAACTGCAACATTATTTTTATTCTCTCTCAGAAAACAACAAAAAACGGGGAAAAGGAAAAGTCCACTTTATCAAAACTCGGCGTATTAGCTATAACACGCAATGACTCGGCCCATTTAATAATATCGGCCCATCTCTTTCACACACATAAGGTTCGACCTGTTATTTTAAGCGAACGCCCATTTGGTCCATTACGTATCTTTGGGTTATTATGGAACTTTCCTTAAATATTATAGGCATGCTTCTAGGAACATTATTATACGATATACTATTGATTTTATAAACTCACCAATATACCTCTTCAACCTTTCGAAAGTGATTGCCACTTAATATAAACCTATTAATCTATAAACTAGATTTTGACCCGCGCTTTGGAAGCGCGGAATATTTTACGATGAAAAATTTCACTAATAATTTAACAAATATTTTGGTAATTTTTAAAGAGTGTGTATTTAAAATATTTTTGCATTTAAATACACTGTTTTTAAATTCAACCCGATTGTGATTATACCGGTTAATCCGGAAATCTGACAATTCAATTTAGGTTTTTAAAATATACATATTAAAAAAATCACTAAAACCCGAGACTAACCGATTGAACTGATGGATAACCGATATGTAATCTAATTGGATTTAAATTGTAATAGTTTCATAATTTGTAATCTTATAATCCAAATTTTAAAGTTTATTATTTTGCAATTTATGAAATTATAACGTTTCTACAAAATTTTAAAGAGAAAATGATATATATAAAATAACTAAGATTAATTATTGTATTGTTTGAAAACATTAATAGTAGTATAAAAATATATTGTTTGGAAACATTGATAGTAGTATAAAGAAATAAGTATATTGTTTGGAAACATGGATAGTAGTATAAAGAAAGGAACATTAGTGATTTAATGTAGGTTTAACTATAAAGTATAAATGTGTATTTAATTTAAAAACTTACAAAATAAATGTTAGGTCCCACATAATGTTTCTGTTTTAGTGGAATATTTTACGATGAAAAATTTCACTAATAATTTAACAAATATTTTGGTAATTTTTAAAGAGTGTATTTAAAATATTTTTGCATTTAAATCAGTGTTTTTAAATTCAACCCGATTGTGATTATACCGGTTAATCCGGAGATCTGACAATTCAATTTAGGTTTTTAAAATATACATATTAAAAAAAATCACTAAAACCCGAGACTAACCGATTGAACTGATGGATAACCGATATGTAATCTAATTGGATTTAAATTATAATAGTTTCATAATTTGTAATCTTATAATCCAAATTTTAAAGTTTATTATTTTGCAATTTATGAAATTATAACGTTTCTACAAAATTTTAAAGAGAAAATGATATATATAAAATAACTAAGATTAATTATTGTATTGTTTGGAAACATTGATAGTAGTATAAAAATATATTGTTTGGAAACATTGATAGTAGTATAAAGAAATAAGTATATTGTTTGGAAACATGGATAGTAGTATAAAGAAAGGAACATTAGTGATTTAATGTAGGTTTAACTATAAAGTTTAAATGTGTATTTAATTTAAAAACTTACAAAATAAATGTTAGGTCCAACGTAATGTTTCTGTTTTAATAAGATAGATTATTTAAATTCCTAGGACCGGTTCTGCCCCGACTACTTTATAAATACAACTTAGTTACCCAGTTAACTAATGATTTTCGTAGAATAATTAGTGAAGCTGTCCCCGGTTACGTCGAGCTCTTTTTCTTTACGTCGTCGCTCTTTCAGAGCTAGAAGCCATTGCTTTGCTCTTGTTTTTTTCCGCCTGGTTTTACTCTCATCTCGTGCTGTACAATTAATGTTGTTTGGCACGTCTACTTTTTCAGTATTCACTACAAAAAAATCAGTGAATTGTATCACTTAAATAGTATCACAAAAATAAGTGATACTATTTTAAATTACTTATTAAGAAATGACACAAATATATATAATTTTGAATCAATTAGAACAACTGATGTTTTTATTAATTAATTTAGCATCAATTCAAATAAAATGATACAATTTACATGAATTTGTATCATTTTAACAAAACTGATATCGTTATATAGATTTATATCAATTCAACAATTGATACATTTATTATTTTGTTTAACATCACTTATTAAACTGATATATAATTTAAATCAATAAAAGACTGATGCTAACAAAAATTATATAAGTAACTTTAATAGAAATAATGTAATTTTCTCTTAATTTGCATCAATTAAAATATCTGATATAATAAAATTAGTTTAGATCGATAAAATAAGTAAGCTATTTATTAACATCTATATTTTTTTCTATAGTAGAATTCTCTAAGTGATCAGTTACAGTCCCTAGAAAAATGGAACCACTACTACAATCCCATAAAACGTTAACAAATTAATTAAAAAAAAAATAGCATCAACTAATAGAGAAAAAAAAAAGAGAATACGAGAAATAGTATAACTGATTCTCCTATACTTGTGGCTTTATAATGTTCGTGGCTTTAATCTAGTTAGATCATGTTATTATATTACTGATTCACCTCTGCATACGCTTTTCTCTCCTCTCAAAATCCTCATCTTCATCTTTGTTTCTTTCAATTTCTTTATCAGTTTAAAGTCATTGTATGTGTTTCTTCTTATGAAGAACTTCAAACAACAACTGGAATTTTCTACTCATCCAAATCTGATTGAAATTTCTTAGAGGTATTTTTTCTTCTCTCTTGGTTCACATTTTTAGAAGATTACAAGTTTTTAGAAATTTCTGTTAATGGTTTAAGTATCTTTGTTACTAGGAGGGACATCTAAAAAGTATTGATGGAGATGACGTTGATTCAAAAATGGAGGAAGAATAGAAGTCGGAAGGATATTGATTGATTGAGAGTTCTACAATGAACAAGAAGAAATCAAGAAGAAGGATCTCAATATTTTAACTTTTATGGCAAATTTTGTTTAAGCATTGAAATTTTTTTTCTCTTACTTTTTAACTTGTAAGATTATATTTTCAAAATAAAAAATAAAAATGTTAATGTTATAAAAATATTCTCTTTATAGTTTATATATTGGCGAAAATGTATGTATTGTACAAATGATAATACTATTCTTAATTAATAATTATAAATTATATAATTACGAAATCATTTTAAAATAATATTAATTTTTATTCGATTAATAATAAATGATATAAATAATTTGAATCAATTACTTTAATTGATGTTAATATTAACATCATTTAAAAAACTGATGTAGTTGTTAATATCATTTTTTGCAACTGATACCTAATAATATCACTTATAATAATTGATGTAAATATTTATTATTTTTACATCATTTACTATTAAATTGATGTAAATTATTTGCATCACCACTTTCAGAGTCATTTATTTAAGTGATGCAAAAAAATTTTACATCATTTATAAGTAATGCCAAAATATAAAATAAATGATGTTAAACACCTCTTTTTTTGTAGTGATTTGTCTTCATAGCTATTATAGTACTGTATTATTAATGAGATTTTTCCTACCTTTTGTTTTATTGTTAACTAGATTTTGATCCGCGTTTTGAAAACGCGGGATACTTTTGATAAAAATATCATTAACAATGTTCTCCTGTTTTGTTAATTTGAAATGAATTTTTCTGTTTAAAATATTCTTGCATTTAAATAGCGATTTTATATCCGCTCCAGACCAATAGTCGAACCGCTAAATCCAGTGATCTGATATGTAAACATGTTTGGAGTTTATGAGTTATCTATTACCAGATAAAACTGGAAAAAACCTCTCCTTAAACCTCAAACTAATTGATTGAACCAATCAGTGACCAATATATATGAAATTCAATTTAATATATTGATGTAAAATCTAATTTTTTATTATTTCAGTAAATAGATATCAGTTATTGAGATGTATATAATCCATAATACAATAAGTAGAAATGAAATTAATTTATAGTTTTATATATATTTTAATAATATAGATTCTCAAAAATAGATTTGTACAATTTGTTAAGATTGGATTATAGAAAGTAGAGTGATGTATAAATATTTAGGATAAATAATGCACGGTCAAACAAGTATTTTCAATGTGCATTATTAAAATTTTATAGAAAACACAAAAAAATTTGGACAATATATATAGTTATGAAAATATTTTGGTAAAACATTTAATACACAAAATGAAAAGTTAATAAGAATCATAAAGGGATACATGATTACAAAAATTATGTTGCATTAATGACTCAATATTTGTTAGGCAACATTAATAGGGGTGCAAAATGGTTTCTAAAAATATTTCTTGGGAATATTCTTTTGATTAGTTAAATAAAAAATAGAGCATTGAAATTAAATAGCAATGACATACCATTGTAAATAACTCAAATTTCCAATGGAGATTCTGCTTTAATAGTATATATATGTTTTTCTATTAGCATATATTTGCCTTTCTTTATCTGTTTTTTTCATCGTTCTTTCTTGTATAGTTTATATTAAAATTTATATTTCAGTTTTAGCACATTTTAATAATAGTAGACATTAGCAATTGCTAATAAATAATAAAAGCTAATTAATTCTTTTATTTTTATTTAATATTTTAGAGTTTAGTTATATTTACTATTTTATATATGTATAAACTAGAAGACTACTTTTTATATATATTCAAATTAATTTTAAGTGTAACAGTAGTCATTGTGATTAGTAACATTTGTAAAAAAATAATTATAATTTATTTTATAAAATCTTTTTCTGAACTGAATAGAATTAAAAATTATTATTTTCTTGCAGTTTTAGTTATTTTTAGTGATTAATATTTTATAATAAGTTTTAAATATATTATTATTTATTTTAAATAAATAAATTTAATATTATATAATATATATATTAGCTATGTGCTCCCATCAAATAATTGGTCTGTATCACCACTGATTGCTTATAAATTTATTTATCATTATTTTGAGTACATAGCTAAATTTGTGATTGGTAGTTGTGTGGTCAATTATTTTGCCTTCTTCACACACGCAATTGCTTATACATTTCTTTATTATTATTTTGAGTACATATCTAAATTTGTGACTGGTAGTTGTGTGGTCAATTTTGAGATAACCTATGACTCAGGAATATTTATGTATATAAGCACGTTTGAGACGTAATTCTCCTCCCTCCACAAAACGATAGTCCTTCCTTTTTTTTTTTTTTTTTTTTTTTTTTTTTTTTAACGATAGTCCTTTGTTGTTCGTTTTATATTTCCGGAAAGCAAAGAAGCAAAGAAAACAATAATGAAAAAGCGATATCATTCCAATTTGCATTTTAAAAGCACAAATTTGAAAAATCGCAAATCAAAAGAAATGTGATTTCAAAAAAAGAAATGTGAGGCGAAAGTGAAATCCAGTACAAGAAAACGCGAGACTGCCTCTATGGCCTCCCATCCCATAATTCCGAATATGCTAGACTGATGCTGTCACAGATGCTTTTTTAAATTAATTAATATACCACTCAATGGATTAGAGTAATATTTAGGAGATAACGATGTTACACGTTCTTTTTGTGTTACACGTTCTTTCTGTAACACAACGACAATTAAGTCAATCACGTTCTTTTTTATTCTTTTCTTTTTTCTTTTTTGATAAAAAAAAGAACCTGAACAGGTAGCACATGTATGTTTTGTGTTACAGAAAAAGAGGTAAACATGTATGTTTTTCGTTTTCATGGTCCCTTCCTACACAAAATTGTTTATATATTTATGCTATGAGACTAAAATCAAGTCCACCTTCTCGCCTTTATTGGAGCCATAACAATGGCGGACAACAAAACAAAAACAAGCGTGTTTGACTTCTTTCTCCTCTCCGTGTCTTTGGTTGGTCTCTGTTTTGCTCCGGTTCCAGCATCAGCACAAGGTCGGAAACTCAGTTTCGGCCTGAACGGCCAATTCAAGATACTGCAAGTGGCGGATATGCACTACGCAAACGGCAAGAGTACTTGGTGTAGCGATGTTTCTCTTATCCAGTACTGGTTTAGCTGCTCCGACCTCAACACCATCGCCTTCATGTCGCGAGTCATTGCCGCCGAGAAACCTGACCTCATCGTCTTCACCGGTAAAAATTCCACTTTTGACAAAACCCTATATATATATATTAATTGTTTTTGGGATTTGTATACGTTCTCAGGTGATAATATATTTGGGTCTGATGTTAAAGACGCTGTGAAATCCATGGATGCTGCTTTTGCTCCAGCGATTGCTTCTAAGATCCCTTGGGTTGCTGTTTTGGGAAACCATGATCAAGAATCTACGTTGTCCCGACAAGAACTCATGATTTATATAGTGATGCTTCCCAACACTCTGTCTCAAGTGAATCCTCCTGAGGCTTTTCACATTGATGGGTTTGGCAATTATAATCTCGAAATACATGGAGTTGCTGAGTCGAGTTTACAGGAAAAATCTCTTCTCAATCTCTATTTTCTAGATAGTGGAGATCACTCTAGTGTCCCTTCCATAAAAGGTTATGATTGGATCAAAACTTCTCAGCAGCTCTGGTATAACCAGACTTCGAAACGTCTCCAGGTAACCTCATCAACGAACAATCAATCTTGTTTTTTTTTAAAAAAAAATTTCAAACTATTATGAAATTGTCTTATATCAGAAGTTGAAAGAAATCTTAAGTAATATATAAAAGACAGGTCAATATATTTATTACCAATTAGTTTTAGATTAAAAGCACCATCTAACTTAACAAACGATGAGTCTTGATATTGATGATGATCAACAGAGGGAATACAATGAAGAGCCTAATCCTCAACAAGGTACAGCTCCAGGACTAGCTTACTTCCACATTCCACTACCGGAGTTTAAAAACTTTGACACAAAGAACGCCACAACAGGAGTGAGACAAGAAGCTACAGGCTCAGCTACCAAAAACTCAGGGTTCTTCACGACGTTGGTAGCTAGAGGAGATGTAAAATCAGTGTTTGTGGGTCATGACCATATCAACGACTTTTGCGGTGAACTCAAAGGTGTGAATCTATGCTATGGGGGTGGGATTGGATACCATGCGTATGGTAAAGCTGGGTGGGAGAGGAGGGCGAGAGTTGTGGTTGCTGATTTGAACAAGAATGGTACAGGGAGCTGGGGAGATGTGAAATCGATCAGGACATGGAAGAGGCTTGATGATGAGCATCTCTCTGTAATTGATGCACAGGTGCTTTGGACCAATTCACCAAGCCGATCGAGTGTTTCTCGTTTATGAATATATGTGGTTTTGTTTCATTTGGTTATAGAAACGGAAACCAAATAGAAACGGAAACCAAATAATCCGCACTTATAATAAAGCTGTGTTTCAGATTAACTTTGGGTTGTTGGTTCCGCTTAATTAGACATACGACTTAAGTTACCTTGCTTGATAATCATTTATCACTTAAATTAGAGACTTTCTCGGACTACGTCCGGGTTTCTTTCTATAAATTACTTTTTATATATAGACCAAATTGCTATATAGACACAGAAAATCAATATCTGCTAAGAAAATATTTTCTTTTTATATGAAATATGTGGATTATGTTTTAATTCATGTATTTTGAGTTTATAAACTGTAGTCATCGCATACCTCTTGTCAATCTACCAGCCATCGATCTCCACTGCATGCGCAAGAATAATTGACTCACATTCCAACACTGAGTCCTCTCAGCAGTACGTAGAACAAAGAACAGTTTCCATAGAGAAGCATACCACTTAGAACATTGTCAAGTTAGTTTGGCATTAATCACTTGATTGACTTTGTTACCAGCAGTGGCGGATTTAGTAAGGGTCGTACGGGACCACGCGCCCCATCTAATTTTTCAATTTCTTTGAGTAATTAAGCTTAATCAATAACAGTGCCCACTGTTGAATTATAAAATATAGTGAAAATATTATGTGCCCCCAATTAAATCAAGTTGTAGATCTGCCTCTGGTTACCAGCAGTGGTGCTTAACTTACCTCAACTTATATCTTTTAATTTGAGACGTCATCTGCGAAAGGTTGCAAAACTGTATGACCACCTGGCATCTTTGTATCGAAAAGTGTTTGTGGTAACCGTAGAAGTTCTTGCTGCTCATTCTCACACTTGGCCACTTTATGCAAACCAATTCGCCTGAATATACACTAATTAAACCCGATGATTGTGACTATTTGAGCCTGAGATTTGTGTATTTGATATCAAAGTTTACTTAACACATCCAGACAGTGCCCACAAACGGAAATCTCTCTCTGTTATGCACATCGACATCAAGAAGCAAAGATCAATCAGTAAGGGGGGGGGTGTATTCAAGTGAGAGTTTCAAGTGATTTGTATTAAAATGACAAATCCACTGTTATTCAAACATGAATTTTAAGAACTCATTTAAAATTCACTGTTATTGAACTTGACATTTTGTAAAGTACTCTGAAATCCACTGTTATTGAAAATATTTTAATTTGTGGGATTTTAAAGTTTTGATGTGATTTTAGTGGGGATTATTGGTTGTAGTATTTTAATGAATTTAGGATTCTTTGTTGGATTTACAAATTTTGATAAATCCATTGATTTTAAAATCAAATAAGTAAATTTCAGAATCAATGATATAGATTTCAAAATCAAAATAACTGGATTATCATAAATCTGTCAAATGGATTTGCAGTAACTTCAGTTTTAATAATAAAATAAATATAAAAACTATAATATGTGTAAAAGCATTTTGTATATCATGATAACATAAAATCTGTCCACATATTTGTAACTTTGGAGCTCCCATGCATTCGATTGAGAATAGATAGGATTCTTCTCTCTACTGTGAATTTGCTGAATAGACCATTTCTATCAAGTAAACCTGCAGCAACACAATCTAAAAGTAGATTTATCAAAGTTCTGTTTTCTTGAGGATTCCATTGAACATAAGAACTTTTTTCACTTTCTTGTTGTGATTCTTCCATTGATGCTCTTTAGGGTTTTAAAGTGTTTTTTTAATTGTGTTGGTTGTCTAACGTATAATAGAGAGATTATATATACTTACGTTAGGAATTGGACTATTGGAAATTTTCAAAAAAAAAGAAGAAAACTTACGTCAAGAAAATATAGAAATTGGACTATTGGAAATTTTCAAAAAAAAAAAAGAAGAAAACTTTCAAAAGTGTGAGTGCTTTGTGAGTGGAAAACCAATAATACATATCCATCAAAATATCAAAGGTCAACTCAATATTTGCTCCTTTGTATTTTTAACTTTAAAATCACTAATGAAACCATCCAAATCCAATTTTAAAATCAAATCCTTATACAAATCATTATTATTGAATAACATCTGATTTTAAAATCTATTTTTGAAATCATAAAACCAATAATAGTGGATTTGAATATAGATTTTAAAATCATAGAACCAATAACAATGAATTTGAATATAGATTCTAAAATCACATAACCAATAACACTAGATTTAACTTGTATTTTCAAATCCATTAAAATACATAAACCAATAACACCCCCTTAGGGTGTTTGGGTGGAGTTTCTTAGTTAAAAAAATAAAACTCAAATCACATTGTTTTAGGTGATATTCTAGAGTAGTTTAACAAAAATCACCTAAATCTCTGCAACTTATTAAAATCATCTAAAACTCTATTAAAAATCAAATCACATGAAATGCTAAATTGAATACATCGCCCTAAGGGTTCTAAGCAATTTCAGATATAAACAGAAGCGCAAGTGGTGGTTAGATTCAGGGGCGGATCTAGAAAAATATTTGGTATGGGGCACAGTGTATATATATAATTTATTTAAATATTTTTTTCAGTTTTATTATATTATTTTCAAATAATAATATGTTTTCAATAAATATTTTACTAACTAAATTATATTTCCGTTAGATAATGTTTAAAATATATTTTTAAGATATATATTTTACATTTTCAAAATTTTAACTAATTATATTTTACATGTTTATTAAATGTTTATGTCGACAGAAAAATAGTGATAAATTGTAAAATCTGAAGAAAAAAAGTATTGAACTACTATTAGTTAATCACAAGATAATATGTTTATTATTAAATTTTAATATATTTTTAATATGCATCAAGTAGAAAATATTAACTTTTACAAACAAAGGGATATAAAATAAGAAATTTGAAATTCAAGATTGATATTTACACAGCAAAACTGAACAAATTAGACGGATATAACAAATTTAATAGAACAATAAATGATATATAAGTTAAAATATGAGAACAAAGAGTAAGTAGATGTATTAAATTTGACACTAAAAAACAAAACAAAAGATGGGAGAAAAGTATGTCCAAATGTGATGTGTGTGGCACCGTTAATCGATTTTGACCAAACATGCTAGATTTACTCATTTACATGCACAAAATGATGTTAAACAAAAAAAAAATACAAGATTGGTATGGGGCACATGCCTCACCCTCTAGCCAAGTAGATCAGCCCCATTTAATTTGGAAACTATTGAATCAAAAAAAAAACTACTGAATAGAAAAGCTATTATTAAGTTACCTACAATGGAGAAGCGACAACTAACCAAGATTGGACGCTATGGCTAGAATTATTGTCATCGTCTGTGAAGAAACTTTGGATTTTGAGTGTAGCCATCGCCTATGTAGTGAGGATGGAGAGAGGGAGGGAAGATGAAGAGGTTTCAATATAATGTCAAGAAGGCTTAAAGGATTTGTACGTTGAGATTGAGAAAGAAGGAGATGAAGAGCTAGATAGTTATGGTCTGGTTCAAGAGGAGTTCAACGGAATTAGAGAGAATGAGAATGTGCTGATGACATGGCAATATATGATATATAGTTTTATTAATATTAATTTTTAATTTTATTACCATTAATATTGATGATGATCACAGAGGGAATACAATGAAGAGCCTAATCCTCAACAAGGTACAGCTCCAGGACTAGCTTACTTCCACATTCCATTACCGGAGTTTGATAACTTCGACACAAAGAGCGCCACAAAAGGAGTGAGACAAGAAGCTACAGGCTCGGCTACCACAAACTCAGGGTTCTTCACAACATTGGTAGCTAGAGGTGATGTAAAATCAGTGTTTGTGGGTCATGACCATGTCAACGACTTTTGCGGTGAACTCAAAGGTGTGAATCTATGCTATGGTGGTGGGTTTGGATACCATGCGTATGGTAAAGCTGGGTGGGAGAGGAGGACGAGAGTTGTGGTTGCTGATTTGAACAAGAAGGGTACAGGAAGCTGGGGAGATGTAAAATCGATCAGGACATGGAAGAGACTTGATGATGAGCATCTCTCTATTATTGATGCTCAGGTTCTTTGGAACAGTTCTCCAAGGGGATCGGGTGTTTGTCGCTTATGACTAGACTATATGTGGTTATGTTTCATCTGATTATGATAATCTGGGGTTTGTAGAAACGGAAACCAAATAGTAAAATTGCGTTTCAGATTTTTGGTTTAGTTTGGCTTTAGTTAGGCATATAGTTAAGTTACCTTGCTTGATCATCATCACTTTTAAAAGTTAAGAAGGCATTAACGTCAGCTTTAACACATTAACTTTGTATCACGGTCTTGTTTTGTTATTTCGTTTTCAACTTTTCATTAATGTTCTACGCTTATTGAATGTTCGTATTCATTAATGCTCATAATCAAAATGGACCAACAGCAATAAGTTTGTTCGCAAAGGTAACCGAACACGAAATGAAAGTGAATAACATGCAAGTTAAGTTATCGATAAAAAAAACTGACTATGATCATACTTCTTTATTGCCGTGCCACATATAAGAAGTTCGACAAGTCATGAAGCATGTGGAGGGAGAAACGATAGTCAAAATTTAAAAAAAGCAGACTATAGATAAAATATTTGCTATGAAGCTTGCAATAAATGTTCGATGAATAAGAGCCGGATCTCACCACATGGTCTTAAAATATTCCCCTGTTCAGAAACTCGCTAGGCGTACCTCGTACGCTTGGGTTGCGCCTAGCGCCGAATGAAAAAAATCGGAGATTTTGCGGGGATTAAACGCCGATTTATTTTGTTTATATATTTACATTTGTAAAAGAATACAATAAAGATGGCATGGCCTAGCGGGATTCCCTCCCATTAAATGCTTGAACAACCCGGGTTCGAGCAATGGTAAATGCTTTTTTGCATGATTTCGAGTTTTTGAGTTAATGAGGGGTAATTTCGTCATTTCAAGGTCGTCTTCCTCTTTCTGATTTTAGGGTTTTTTGCAGTTCATCGCGACGGCTCTTCAAATATGATGAGTTTTACATCATTTTCCGCCATTTTTTCTCCTGTTTCCAATCAATTTCTTAGGGGGTTATTGGTAGAAGAATTTAAGAAGAGTTATTAAATTTTGAGATTCTATTGTTATTGGTTTATGAATTTTTAAAATCTGAATAGAATCCATTGTTATTGGGGTGATGATTTTTAAATTCCACTCAAAATCTTTGGTTATTGGAAAAGTTTAGTTTTTATTGATTTTAACATTCTATTGAAATCTATTGTTATTGGGATGTAAATTTTCTTTGTTTTTACTCATAAGACTCAACTTTGAGAATATCAACTATACCCATAAGATTTTTGAAATCTATGCAATAAAATACACTCACATACAAAAACACACAAAATAGAATAATGAAATAATACAAAGCAATTTTAACATAATACAAATCACAACTTAATATATATATTATAAAAATGTAATAAAGTTAAAAACTTTTTAAAATATTTTTCTAATTTCAAAAAAATAAAGAAATTGAAAAATGAAAAAAAATTATATAAAAAGTTCAAATTTAAAAACATATATTTCGAAACTATACCTTTACAGTTTCAACATATAATAATTATTATGTTGTTTTATCATTTTTGAATATATAATTAAATCTATAAATATTAAAAATCTGAAAATAAAAAATCTGAAAATAGTTTGAAAATTATTTTCAAATTGCAAAAAGATTTTTTTAAATGAAAAAAAAATCTAACTTTTATAATAATTTCGAATTTAAAACATATAATTCAATTTTTAAAAAAATTATTAATTTTATTATTTCTTTATTACTCTTTGTATATATATATATATATATATAAGCCAAGTACATCTCTTTAATGAAAACTCTTTTGGTAAGCCAAATTGATGAAAATCTATATCAATCTAAGGAAGTTATGATCAAATTTTATAAGTCAATGTATATACAATTTTCACAATCCACATAATTTTTAAAATCTATCAATTCTTAAAATTCACAAACTCTATGCAAATTTATCTCCCAATAACCCCCCCCCCCCTTAGAAACTTACGTATACCAAACGATTTATAAGCGAAAACGGGTCAAAACTTAAGATTTTTTTGGGATTCCGATTGTTTCACCGAATCACTCCTATTCGCCACGCTTGATGGCCGCATCACGATTTTCCGGCGATTTTGCGGCCCTAGGCGGCGCGTTTTAGAACAAGGAAATATTCTAATGAAACTTCAACCTGTACTAAGACTTCAATTAATAGTATATTTATTATATATTAATTTGTGAGAATATATATATGATTTGTTGTAATTTTTTTTTGGTTGCAAAATGTATATAAAACAAGTTATGTAAGATATAAAAGATTACATAAGATTATATAGGAATTTTAAACTATTTTCATTTTATCAGAATTATAGAAACTTAACTTTTGTTTATAGTTTTTCTTACGTTTGTACAGTTTTTTGTATATTATAATTTCTTTTTTAAAAATATTGTAATCTTTTGGATATGGGTCTTTGATTATTTCTAAGTCCGGCTATGCTGAACAATTGTGAAGACTGTACATCGTGTACAAACATACTTTTTTTTTTGTAAACTAAATACAAAAACAAACTCGTGGAACTATCGTAGTTTAATGGTTAAAGTTTAAAAGCTCTGGAAAGAGTGCGATTTATTAGGTAACTATGCATATTATGGGAAAAAAAGATTACAAGGGATTTTAAACATGGTGCAAATAAATATGGTCAGAGATGGATTTTCGTAGGACGGCTCAGATGATGCAGTCAGACATAGATCTTCATAAAACAGGTAGTATTGTCGGTTGTCGAATCGTCTATGTAATCTTCCTAATAATTGTAATATCATAATAAATCAGCGTTAAAAAAAATACAAAAACAAACTTAGGCTAACATTTTGCCCGAAAAAAAAGAACTTAGGCTAACATGAAGCATCATGTTATTATTTACAAAAGACCAAACACAACTTTACGGGGTTAACTCGCCTTTCCCACACTTATTTCCTGTGAGAAAGAAATTTGGGATGCGGGAATATAACAGGTATGGGTTTGCTTTCTTTATTTTAGAGAAAAATACTAACATATGCATTTTATAAGAACATAATGTTGCTAATTAAAGTGGTATGCTATGTATTAAGGGTGATTTAGGGTAATATACCCAATTCGAGCTCAAATTATAGAGTTGGTAATTGATGGATATAATAGATCTAATAAATATAATTTATGTTTGGTTTAGACTTTAATGTTCTCAGCTTTGACATGTTTTTCGGTGATCTCCCTAACAACCAAAGATACACTTGCAGATTTCGTAGGTTGGGCAAACAACAGTGTCAGAACAACAAAGGCATGTTCAGATTCGTGAATCAGAAGATAGATCACTTTAGTTTTCACGCCAACCTTATTTTTACACCACAAATTGTTTTTAGTGTTGTGTCCTGTAGGATTTTTGAATGTATTTTTTCTGGGAAACTTGGGTATAATGAAATATAGCATATTAGGTTTTTAAATGCGGCAATTTCATCTAATTACTTGGTGTTTAAGCATTTCACGGTCAAATTCCATGGCGTTTATGCCTTATTCAAAAAAAAACACAAAAAATCTGGGTTTTTAAAGTTCGAAATCGACAATTTCATCATGAATCTATCAAAATTTGTCTTCATTAACGAAAAAAACAAGGTTAAATGACTCAAATCACCAAGAAAATTAAAGAAAAAAGTTGGAAAAAAATCTGATTCGGCTGCTTTAGGGTTGCAGGTAACAAAATATGTGTCAGATATCAAACCATTTACCATATAACAACGATTTATAAAATAATATATCAGATAACAAATCTTATATCAATAATCTTAGAACTATGACTATCAAAATAAAAAATAAAATAAAACTTATAACATAAAATATTGCAAATAGAAAATAAACTTTACGAGAGAAATGCAAAGTATACAAAAATTATTTGTGGACTGTTGGGAAAACAAAATGAAATTGATTTTTATTTGGTGGTGATGGTCTGGATTGGCATAAATTTGTTGAGTTCATCTTTATCTTTGATTTCTCTTCTTCTTCATATTTAAATCTTTGATTTTTCTTTTTCTTCATGTTTATTCTCTCTTTCTTTTTCTTTCGATTTCTTTCTTCTCTTCATTGAATGATATTTTGTTAGCAAATAAAGATTTATATCTATAAACACAAGCTATAATATAGACTGATACAAACAGACACAAAAACGGATATGATTACATGTATAGTTTACATGCCTAGTTTCTCGATAGGGGTAAAATTGTCACAAAATTGATTATGAGATTAATGGGGTACAAGTCTAATTATGCTCGATTTTATGGTTAAGGATTCCAATTATCTCATGTTTTAACCATTTGCGAAGTGGCGGAGCTCACTCAGCTTCTTACCGGGGTCAAATCTATTTATATAAAAAATGTTTCTTCTCTTACAGTTTGCCACGTCAGCGTCCAGCAGTGAAAGTCGAGTGTTCTCCAACCAACACGTGTCCACGCTCGCCTAAATGTTCCGTTTCATTAAGTTCTGCGTATTGGGCTTCTTAGCTCTGTGATTGGGCTTGGCTTAGGAAGTTGTCGTGTGATTCGTTTCGGCCCGAGATAATAATGATGCCTATGTAACCCTAATGAGCTCCAGAAAAAAAAAACGAAATCGCATGTTCCCATCCTCGACGGAGAGTCTTTTTTTTTTTGTCAACTGCCCATCTTCATTAGATCAAATGGTGGTCCGACGAGCCGAGTCTCCGAGGAGCCCCTCCATCTGACCGGATCTGATCTATATGGGAAAAGATGTAACCTCTCTTTCTTGCTTCTTTTGCTAGAGACATCTGTCCGTCCATTCATGTTTCGGGGAATATGAGATAGTCTCACATCCTCAAAATCGTCTTGGAGACTCCGGAATATCCCGATCTCTGTCGCGAATGCTGGCCACTCTTCCGGGTTTGTAATCATGTCCACCAGGTCCGTGCAGTCTGTATTGAATCTTATCGTGGTTATCCTCATGTTCCCGATATTGTTTTCACCTTAGATTCTCCTCCTGATTTTTTGTTTTTGCTATGAATCAAATTATGTTTTAGGATACCATGATGCAAGCGAGTATCAGTGCTAGCGGCTCCCAAGGTTCCAGTCTAGGCTCGCTGCCGGGTCGATGTTTTCCGTCTCCGGTTTTGATGTGTCACGGTGTGCTCTGAATTTATGGCTATCCGACTCTCCTTTGATGATCCGGTTTACTGACTGTTAGCGACTTTATTGATGGCATTCATAGCAATAAATGAGCTCCTCATCCATCCATCCAGCTTCCAAGCGTTCCTAACCTATCTCATACACTATATATATGGAGATGAACTCTCCTAGGTGTACTTTGTAAGGTTGATAGTCTAATACCAATATCTCGAGAAGGAAAATGATGATGTGGATATCAAAATTGGCAAAGGCTGTCTGCTTCGTGACATGTATGTAGACATTATATATCCTCTACTTTCTTTCGTTTCTGATACTAAATTTCTAAAGTTGTAACGCTTTGTATGCACATAACTCAAGGATTGACATGGAAAGGTGGGCATGATGAAGCTGCAGCTGCCACGATGTACCTAAAGGACACATTTAGTCACTTACTACTGAAGAGCATCAACAACTAATCACCAGCCTCTCCAAAGATAAAGTAAATAATTGTCCTCTTCATGTGATCTTAATCTCTCTAAAGTTAATTTGTTAATTGATCTTTGTGTTGTATCTGGTTTCTGAATAGAGGAAAGAATTATAGTGGAATACACTTACGTTTAGGGAGGTTAGGAAATAAGCCTGAAGAAAATGCAACAAAATAAGTATCAATAAGAAAACCAGTCAGAAACTACTACTCTTGGTTGTACACAATCTATATATATATATATTCGACTTATTATTCCAAAGAAAACCATAGGAATCAATAGAATGGCGTGATCATAGTCCATATTTTCCCATGTTCTTTGCGTTACGTTGGCTCTTCTTCCAGGCTCTTTTTATTGTACCACGGCTATGCCTTTTTTGGATGGTATGTCTGCTCGCTTCAACCAAACCCATACCCATCTCATAGTACTATGAGAAAAATGAGTTTTATTAGCGGACGAAAAACGTTATTTAACAATATGATAGCAGTTTACGAAATGTTGTATCATCGCTCGTGATGGTAGATCAGGGACATTTGATAGCGGCTTTTTGTACTGCTATCGTATTGTAATATATTATAGCACTTTTTGTATGCAATTATATATTTTTTAATGATGTTTAATTTCGTTATTATTTACATTAAATTTATTTATTTATTATTTTTATTTAATTATTTAGAAATTAAAAATATAATTATTTATTTAAATTTATTTATATATTTAAAATTTCTTTATTATTTAAATTTATTTATAATTAATTGGTTTAAAAAATATGATTTACAAACTAAAAAGTAAATCTAACTAGATAGAAAATTACTAAACCAAAGACCTAAACCAAAATTAAACCTACTTACTAACTAACCTATCCAGCCGTACATCCACCTTCGTCTTCTTCTTCGTACCGTCTTCTTCATCTTCTGTTCCTCACTGTTCTTCCATGAACTTCATCATCGCATCCAGCCACCGTCTTACATGCACATATGAAATAACATAATGGAGCAAGTGACTTGCAATAACTAATTTTTGATCAAATGTTCGAAACAAAACGTACTCATTTTTAACACATTTTTAACAAGTTAACTACAAATTTGTTAGATGTCATAAATCATAATGGTCCCCTTCGTTTTGGCTTCTTCACACGCGCAATTGTTTATACATTTCTTTATTATTATTTTGAGTACATAGCTAAATTTGTGATTGGTAGTTGTGCGGTCAATTTTGAATCAACCTATGACTTAGATTCTTTATGAACAAAAATTAGGTTTACCTCCTAAGCTGAATCTCTACATTCACCCACAATATGAATTAGTTAATTGAGATTTGATATCTTTTAAAAAAAGAAACCAAGTAATAATGATTTAATGAAATAAAATTATGTTTTTAGATAAATAAAAAATAGTAGCAATCATCAAAAAAATGCATTCTTTTTAATATTGATAAATCCGTCAGAAAATACTAAACCTTAAACCCTAAATTATAAACTCTAAACCCTAAGTTCTAAATACTAAACCCTAAACCCTTAGGAAAAGCCTGAATCCTTGGGCAAATCTTATACCCTAAACCCTTAAATTTAAACCAAACCTTAAATCATAAACTAAATCTTAATCCCTAAACCCTAAATCATAACTTCTAATACTAAACCTTAAATCCTAAATTCCAAAATGGTTTATGGTTTAGGATTAAGAGTCTATGATTTAATATTTGTCAAAGAGTTTAGGGTTTAGGGTTTAGGGTTTCGTGTTTAGAATTTAGGGCTTAATATTATGGTTTATGATTAAGGGTTTAGGGTTTAAGATTAACGATTTAGGGTATAGGATTTGCCCAAGGGTTCAGGCTTTCCCTAAGGGTTTAGGGTTTAGTATTTAGAATTTAGGGTTTAGTATTTAGAATTTAGAGTTTAGGGTTTACTATTTTTAACGGATTTATCAATACTAAAAAAAAAAATTATAATTGCTACTATTTTTTATTTATCTAAAAATATAATTTTATTTCATTAAATTCTTATTATTTGGTTTCCTTTTTTAAGAGATATCAAATCTCAATTAACTAATTCTTATTGGTGGGTGAATGTACACTAGTAGAAAAAATGTATATAGACACGAAATGGTCACAGAAAATCGTGACTATTTTTGCATTAGTCATGAAACTATCACGAAATGGAAAACGTGACTAAAAAAGTCACAAAATGGTCACGAAATGAAAAAACGTGACTAAAAAGTCACGGAATAGTCACATTTGAAAGCGTGACTGTAAATAGACACAATTTTGTCATGAATATTTCGTGACTATATGATACCCTAAACCCTAAATAAAATTTTAAACCACAAAATTTTAACACAATCCTAAAAACACAAGTTTTTCATATTTTAATCTCAGATCTTTAAAACTAAACTTATAATCTATTCTTTTTCAAAATCTAAACTCAAATCTTAAATCTAAAGTCCAAATACTATATATACCTAATTATAAACTCAAATGCTATATATATATACACTCCAAGCCCTAGGTTAACATACTTAAGCCTTAATTTTCAAAATATTTTTTCAGTTATTATAATATACTTAAAATTAATTTCTAATGTTTATAAAAAATCTAAATTTTCAGATCTTAATCCAAAACATTAAACATATAACCTATAAACTCTTTTCTCTTCCATACCCTAAAGTATAAATTAAAACTAACTTCTAAACTTCAAACTAACTTTAATTATAAAATATAATAATTAATATATACACATATTCAACCTTAAATTGTTTTTTCCTTTAAATTTAAGTTATAAATCTATTTTTCAAATCTTTGACTTCAAATCTAACTTAAACCCTATCCCTATTTCATAAACCCTTAATTCCATTTACTAGTATATCCAAAACATCAGTCACAAAATTTTAATTTTAAAATTCTAAATTTTAATTTCAAATTAAAATTTCAAATTTTAAATTGTGAAATCTAAATCTTTGAATCTTTTTTTCTCAAACTAATTTTTGTATAAGAAAGTTTACCACAAATATTTTTAAAACAGAAAAAAAAAACAGAATAAGAAAATAATTACAAAAGTGTGATTGGTCAAAAAGTGACCACTAAGATGCAAGTGCGAGGATCACACTTCCTTTTAACCACAGCCATCGATTTAACAAAATCTAATGGCCAAGAATGCACAAAGTGAAAAGTGTGTTTCTTCCTCTGTCTCCTCCTACCTTTCTTTCGTATCCTCTGTCTATGTATCTCATCTTCTTTTTTTTTTTGTAACTTAGGCTTTCAGTTGTATCTCATCTTCTTCTTCACCTTTAATCAAAATCACTCCATATACGAAATCTGTCTCAACCACCATCACCTTAACTTTCGCCTCTGCCACCATCATCTTCATCTTCATCTCAACGTTCACTACCTCCGCCAACGAAGCCGTCTCTACCACCATCACCATAACCTCCGCCGCTGTCACCATCATCTTCATCTCCATCTCCTCGTTCTCTACCTCCGCTAACTAACTTTGTTTAAACCCTTCTTTTTACCTACCCTCTTATTAAAGTTTCTTCTTTTCCAGATGCAAGTTCACGAAGAAGATGAAGACATATTGTGAAGGAAGAGGCAGAAGATGATAACGGAAAGGAAGTAAAAGAAATTTGATGGCGAAGGACGCTTGCCGAGCAGATCGAACAGTGGCTCCAGCACCAGATCTAGTCCTCGCTTCAGCCATAGCACCTAGAGCAGGTGGAGGTGTAGAGGATGATGGAGGTGTCGGTGGAGAAGCTGGTGGCGGAAGCAGTGGTGGAGCCGGAACGGTTGGTCGGAGCCGGTGGAAGCCGATAATCTATATATTTTTGTATTTATGTATGTATGTGCTTGTAAATATATGTAATTTACAGTATATATAAATTTAGTTTTTTCTAAATATTTTGTAATTTAATTAATATTTTTTTTTACTTTTTTTTTGGTAATAGTCACGTTTTAGACACGAGATATCGTGACTAAATTAGCCATGTTTGCTTTGTGTTGTTTTCGTGACCATTTTAGTCATGCTTTTAATCGTGTCGCCATCGTGTCTATATTGGTCACAATTTGTCACGGTTAATTTTGGTCACGATCGTATACACACGTCTTTTTTTCGTGACTAACCGTGACTATGTTGCCCTATAGTCACGAAAAACCAACCATAGTCACTAAAATTTTCGTGTCTATTTCACACTTTTCTACTAGTGGTAGAGATTCATCTTAGGGGGTGAAGGTAAGTTTTGTTCTTTATATAAGCACGTTTTAAATGTAATTCTCCTCAAATGCTGATATGGATCCCAGAAAGCAAAGACGCAAAAAAAAAACAATAGTGAAAAAGCGACATCGTTAGTGGAAACCGGATCAAATGCTGATATGGATCCCCATGGTTTCCAAAAAATCTCAATTAGACCTATCATTTTTTATTTTAATTTACATTTAAATTTAAATAGAAATTTAAGTAAAATAACTAAAAAACCTAAGAACATAACATATTTACTAACTTATGCCACTACTATCCTATCCAATATCCGATCCGAATCCAGACCTGAAACCCGATCCGGACCCATGCCCAAAACCCGACCCATTTTTCTTCTTCTTCCCATTTTCTTCTCCATTCATAGTTCTTTCACCGTAAGATAAAATCAAAAAAATTCTTCAACTATCCATTAATTTTCTCTTTAATATCTCAAATCGATCAATCCATAATAATATTTAATCAATTATATCTTATCTGACATCAAATTTCATCTTTTACATACAATATTCAAGATAATGAAGGACGCAAAATATTACTAGTACATCTAGTACAACTCCAATTAGTATAACTAGTACAACTCATACTAATATAACTAGTTTAACTTGTACAACTCGAATTAGTACAATTAGTACAACTAAAAAGAGTATAACTAGTATAAATAGATTGAGTATCCCATATACAGAGAAGTAATTTTCTTATATGTCATCATCATATTTATTCTCACCAAAAAAAGATGACAAGGCTTTGAGAAATTATGAAATGGCATCACTTAACTATGAGATGTATAAATTACTTTATTTATTGTTTTCAGCATATGAAGATGCTAGAAAAAAGAATGATGTAGAACTAATAAGACATACTGGTCTAGTCTCCCTCGCCGGCATATGTCAAATATATAAATAGTATATTTTTAATAATATTTGATTTGGAATGATATGTTTACAAGTTGTACTAGTTATACTAATTGTACGATTTTTGGAAAAAAAAAATCATCTTCATCTTTCTGGTCTCGAACCCAAAAAGCTAGATGCAGACCCAGAAAATTCTTCAATCATTTCTCTAACAACGTGAGTCACCAGAAAGAAGAGAAAGATTGGGTTTGATGTATGATTTTTGTTTGTTATTTTTTTTTGCAAATAATTGTTTTAGATGATGTATTAATACAATTCTTGTCAACATAATACTACATCCGTTCCATAAAATAAGATTTTTTAAGAGTCTTCGCGTTTATTAAAAATATAGTAAATGTTTACGACTTAATTTACTATTTATTTTTCCATACACTTTCCAATAACTATCTACCAATAAAATTTAATCAATTCGAATATTCTCAATTAATGTTTCTCAAAAATATACAAAATACCTTAAAATATAGAAAATCTATCTTTGTGGAACGAGAATAAAATCTAAAAAAACTTAATTCTGGAAACGGAGGAAGTAATAGATATTACAAAGAAACAAAATTGCAACAAATAATACAAATAATATGCGAGTCATCGGAAAGAAGAATAAGGAAAGAGCATCAATGATGAATTTTGTTTGGTATAATCTTTTTGGATGTGTCAAAATATATCAATCGTTAATTTAATATAATATTTATTTGGATAATGATTTTTTTTACCATTTGTACTAGTTTTACTATTTAAAAAAAAAACTCATCTTCATTTACTAGGGGATCCACCTTCTCGACTTTGTTGGAGGCATATAAATGGAACCACTCAATGGATTAGAGTAATGTTTTGTCGTTTTCATGGTCCCTTCCTACACAAAATTGTGTATATATTCATGCTATGAGACTACAATCAAATCCACCTTCTCGACTTTAGTGGAGCCATAACAATGGCGGACAACAAACCAAAAACAAGCTTGTTTGACTTCTTTCTCCTCTCCGTGTCTTTGGTTGGTCTCTGTTTTGCTCCGGTTCCAGCATCAGCACAAGGTCGGAAACTCAGTTTCGGCGTGAACGGCCAGTTCAAGATACTGCAAGTGGCGGATATGCACTACGCAAACGGCGCGACTACTTTGTGTGAAGATGTTTTTCCTAGCCAGTTGGCTCACTGCTCCGACCTCAACACCACCGACTTCATGTCGCGAGTCATTGCCGCCGAGAAACCTGACCTCATCGTCTTCACCGGTAAAAGTTCCACATTGACAAAACCCTATTTTTCTCGGCTGATGATATATATATATATATATATATATATTAATTATTTTAGGGTTTTGTATACGTTCTCAGGTGATAATATATATGGTCTTGATGTTAACGACGCTCTGAAATCTATGGATGCTGCTTTTGCTCCAGCGATTGCTTCTAAGATCCCTTGGGTTGCTATTTTGGGAAACCATGATCAAGAATCTACGTTGACCCGACAAGAAGTCATGAATTATATAGTGAAGCTTCCCAACACTCTGTCTCAAGTGAATCCTCCTGAGGCTGCTCATTACATTGATGGGTTTGGTAATTGCAATCTCGAAATACATGGAGTTGCTAAGTCGAGTTTACAAGACAAATCACTTCTCAATCTCTATTTTCTCGACAGTGGAGATTACTCTAGTGTTGATAACATAGAAGGTTATGATTGGATCAAAACTTCTCAGCAGTTCTGGTATGACCAGACTTCAAAACGTCTCCAGGTAACATTATCAACTAACAATCAATCTTGTTTTTTTTAAAAAAAAAAATTCTCAAACTATTATGAAATTGTCTTATATCAGAAGTTGAAAAGTAATATATAAAAGATAGGTCAATCTATTTATCACCAATTGGTTTTAGATTCAGAGCACCATCTAACTTAACAAACAATGAGTCTCTTGATATTTGATGATGATCACAGAGGGAATACAATGAAGAGCCTAATCCTCAACAAGGTACAGCTCCAGGACTAGCTTACTTCCACATTCCATTTCCGGAGTTTGATAACTTTGACACAACGAGCGCCACGACAGGAGTGAGACAAGAAGATACAGCCTCAGCTGACACAAACTCAGGGTTCTTCACGACGTTGGTAGCTAGAGGAGATGTAAAATCAGTGTTTGTGGGTCACGACCATGTCAACGACTTTTGCGGTGAACTCGAAGGTGTGAATCTATGCTATGGTGGTGGGTTTGGATACCATGCGTATGGTAAAGCTGGGTGGGAGAGGAGGGCTAGAGTTGTGGTTGCTGACTTGAATGAGAATGGTACAGGCAGCTGGGGAGATGTGAAATCGATTAGGACATGGAAAAGGCTTGATGATGAGCATCTCTCTGTTATTGATGCTCAGGTGCTTTGGACCAGTTCTCCAAGCGGATCGGTTGTGTTTCCTTTATGAATCTATGTGGGATTATGATAATTTGGGGTTTGTAGAAACGGAAACCAAATAATCCTTACTTATAATAAAAACTGTTTCCGTTTCAAATTAACTTTGGTTTAGTTCGTCTTTAGTGATCATCATCACTTTAATATTTTATCAAGGTAGGATAGCAGTGATATGCCTGTGTTTGCACACCGCAATTGCCGTTTTGCTGCGTGTGTGTGTGGACATGAGTCAAGTCACATGACACATACTGTTGTATTCCAAAGCTCTTAAGGTGAGTCAAGAACTTGTGGCTCATGAACTCACCACCACCATCACACTGGAATATCCCTATCTTTGATGAAAAAATGGTTCTCAACAAGCTTCTCTAACATAATAAATGTTGCAAAGAAGTCTGATTTAACTTTGAGAGGATATTAGCCAACGGAACCGAGAGAAGTTACCAACAAAGATGACATAAAATTTGAGTCCTTGATTAGACATTATTGGAGAGAGACCCCCAGGGATCACAATGGATTCACTCTAAGGGTCTAGACGCAACGGAACTAGAAGCAACAAAAGGCAGACGACTACTCTTTCCTAGGTGACGTGAATCACAAGATTTCATGATACTCTTATTGACACTAATAGACTTCTTCTAACACAGGAACTGAAAAATCTGAGAGTGAGGATGTCCAAGCCTCATGTGCCACACTCCATCACTTGTAGAGATTTTTCGTGTAGAATAATGAGCTTGGAACCCTTTACTTCTGCTTCTTGAGGTCAGGACCTGTTTGGTAGCTTTGTCCTTTGCATAAACACTTATCATCAAACTTAAAGGAACATAGATAGTCTGCTGTAAGTTTAGATACTGACAGTAAGGACTTAGTAATTGCAGGACAGACCCAACACATCCTTTAGAGGAAGTTTACCTGACGTGGAAGAAATATCAGCAGAGCCTACATGAGTTATGGGCAGATTCCTTTGTAACATTAGCTCCATAGATTTTATTAACAGCTAAAAAAGTTGGAACACTGCAGAATTGTCAAAATAAAAGTATACTCAATACACATATGGAGCCAAAAAAGCAAGTCTCTCAAATCCTTTTTCTTCTCTCTAGCTAGTAAGTGGACAAGAAATTTCTTATTATTTTATCTCGAAGATTTAGATTGCTACATTTGTGATCGTTGTGTGTTCAAATTTCAAAGGAACGATACCTTATGGCGTTGACTTGTTGACTCATTGACTTGTCATATATAATCACGCCAAAATAATTTAGCTAGTTGGTCAAAGACAAGACTTTTAAAAAAGAAAAGTAAAAGTCTTCCACGAATTTTCATGGTCTCTTTCCTATTTGACTCCTTCTTACATCCAATTGCTTATAAACACTTCTGCAATGTGAGAGACTAGACTACAACCAAATCAATCTTATTGATCTTCTTGGTGCCATAACAATGGCGGACAACAAAAGAACGAGCAAGTTCGACTTCTTTGTTCTCTCAATGTTCTTGGTTAGTCTCTGTCTAGCTCCGGTTCCAACATCAGCACAAGATCGGAAACTCAGTTTCGGCGTGAACGGCCAGTTCAAGATACTGCAAGTAGCGGATATGCACTACGCAAACGGCGCGACTACTCGGTGTCAAAATGTTCTTCCTAGCCAGTTAGCTCACTGCTCCGACCTCAACACCACTGCCTTCATGTCGCGAGTCATTGCCGCCGAGAAACCTGACCTCATCGTCTTCACCGGTAAAAATCCATATTGATAAAATCCTAATTTTCCCCGCTCATAATTAACGATCTGGTAATGAGCATAGACAAACGAAGCATTGGTCTATGGTGTTCAAAATTTTAGATTTTTTTCTTACATATTATTAAAACGTCTAAATTTGTTATATATATATATATATATATATAAAACTTTAACTAAATTGATTGTAGTCTTCAAAATCTTAGGACCGGCAGAAGATAGATATTGATTATTTTTAGGGTTTTGTATACATTATCAGGTGATAATATATTTGGGTCTGATGTTAAAGACGCTGTGAAATCCTTGAACGCCGCTTTTGCGCCAGCGATTTCGGCTAAGATCCCTTGGGTTGCTGTTTTGGGAAACCATGATCAACAATCTACGTTGTCCCGGCAAGAACTAATGAAACATATCGTGAAGCTTCCCAACTCTTTGTCTAAAGTGAACCCTCCTGAGGCTGCTCATTACATCGATGGGTTTGGTAATAACAATCTACGAATCCATGGTGCTGCTGAGTCGAGTCTACATAACAAGTCCGTTCTCAATCTCTATTTTCTCGACAGTGGAGATTACTCTAGTGTTCATAACATAAAAGGATATGACTGGATCAAAACTTCTCAGCAATTCTGGTTTGACCAGACTTCGAAACGTCTCCAGGTATCATCATCAATCTTGTTTTTGTTTTGTCTCATTGCATCTCGAACACTGAATCTTGATTTTGATGATATTTGCAGAAGGAGTACAATGAAGAGCCTAACCCTCAACAAGGTGCAGCTCCAGGACTAGCTTACTTCCACATTCCATTACGAGAGTTTTGGTTCTTCGACTCAAAGAACGCGGCTAAAGGAGTGAGACAAGAAGAAACAGGATCGGCTACCATAAACTCGGGTTTCTTCACGACGCTGGTAGCTAGAGGAGATGTGAAATCAGTGTTTGTGGGTCACGACCACCTCAATGACTTTTGTGGTGAACTCAAAGGTTTGAATCTATGTTATGGTGGTGGGTTTGGATATCATGCGTATGGTAAAGCTGGGTGGGAGAGGAGAGCGAGAGTTGTGGTTGCTGATTTGAACAAGAAGGGTGCAGGAAGCTGGGGAGATGTGAAATCGATTAGGACATGGAAGAGGCTTGACGATCAGCATCTCTCTGTTATTGATGATCAGGTTCTTTGGAATAGTTCTCCAAACTGATCAGGTTTTCCTTGTTTAGTTGACTCTATGTATCAAATAAATCATACTTTTGAATATAATAAAATGTTTCCGTTTAAGAATATAATAAAATACTTAAGTTACCTTTAAGCGTTACTTTAGTTTTTTTTTTTAATTTAAAGAAGGTAATAACGTGACCGTTAACTTGGCGCCAACAAGTTTAAGCTAATGTTTTTTGAAATCCTAATTAAGATAGTGAATAAATAGCCCGTATAGCTCAGTGGTAGAGCGTCAGTCTTGTAAACTGAAGGTCCGTAGTTCGATCCTGCGTGTGGGCATTTTTAAACAATTTTACTTTCATTATTCAAACTCTTAATCTTAACGTTGATTTTTGAACTTCTTATTCTTGATGAATCGCTAG
Organism: Raphanus sativus; assembly: GCF_000801105.2. Taxonomy (NCBI): domain Eukaryota; kingdom Viridiplantae; phylum Streptophyta; class Magnoliopsida; order Brassicales; family Brassicaceae; genus Raphanus; species Raphanus sativus. Next base: position 33,494,989 of record NC_079515.1, on the reverse strand, counting down.
TCCTTTATCTGCCAAAGACTACAACTCAAATGTCATACACAATCGCTATAACTCGGATTATAATAATTATAAAATTTCTCCAATTCATACGTATCTTTAGCCACTTCTATTTCCATGATAGGGTATCCGTTGGCGTTCGAGTACCCGTTGGCGTTCGGATCGGGTTTTTCGGATTTTTAAGTTTTTGGGTTTACGTTCCTAGGTCTCATAGTAAAATTTCATTAATACGGGTCGGGTTCGGATAATAACACTTCGGATTCGGTTAAAAATTATATTGCATCCTAAAACCCATAAAGTAACCATATATCATTCGGGTTCGGGTTATATCGGTTCGGTTCGGATATAACCAAAATAAAAAAAATAAAAACTTGAAGAAAAATATAAAGAAAAACAACTAAATTAATAAAAATTAATCTATCACACATAAAATTGCTAAAATAACAATAAAATATTAAATCAAGTATAAAAACAAACATTATTTGTAAACAATATACATTATATTATAGAGAGTGGACTTGTTATTCCAATGAACAGATTATAAATTACTTATTTATAACTAATTGTGTACTTAAAATATTTTAATATTGTTAATATTTATTATTATATATCATATTACTACGAATATTAAATTTAATAACTAAAATACTTATATATATTTCAAAATATTTATATTAACTATTAGTTTCGGGTTTTTCGGGTTACCCGTTCGGGTTCGGTTAATAACACTTCGGGTTCGGATATTTTTTATACCATCCTACAAGATCCGTTCGGATATTTTACATTTCGGATCAGATAACGGGTCGGGTTTTTCGGTTCGGGTTCGGTTCGGATTTCGGGTTCCAGATTTTATGCCTAGGCCTAATAGGAATTATTCGTGTGGTCTCTACCAGTCTAGCAGTATGAAAACTTTTGTGTCTGCATAGCTCCACTGTTCCTGTCAGTCTTTCATTTAAAAGTTAGAGGGAAATGTTATTTTCTATACTCCACAAAAAGGTCAATTGCATTTCAGTTTTATATAATTATCATATTAATCTAGAGGGAAAATTTCTGTAATTAACTCGCTCCATCTTCCTGAATTTCAGATATTTCTCGCATTCCTGTCGGCTTAACCTTTGTTTTAGCCAAATTGTTTTGTCATAACATGAAGATATTCTTATACCATTTAGAAAATATTAAGGGTAATCCTTTGTTTTGTTTTTTTTGGTAGAGGGGCAATCCTTTGTTTTGTTTTATACTTGTTCTACTTATTGCATTCATATCGTAGTTAATCAGTACGAATTGAATTGTGAGACATCTTTGTCCAAGGAAAAAAAAAAAGAATTGTGAGACATCAGACACGAAGCTACATTGCGTGGCGATCCTGTTTCCCACGCGTCTCCCTTTCCCACTTCAATAATATAGTAAACAAATATCTGCTGCAACCAAATAGCACATGTTTCTTTTTTCTAATAATTTGCGTCTGCGTCAGCTATTATGATCAACTCCCACTATACCACCAACGACGAAGACCAGTTGGTCAATTTTGATCTCTATATTGGATTTCTGTTTCTTTCTTGCAATTTACCCTTTTATCATTCATATTCACAAGTTTTGTGATTGATTGGACAGAGATCCAACTTGAATTTAAAATTAAAAATACTATGTTATATGTTTTTTTTGTAACACTAATCACGATGCTATATGTAATCTCAAGCTTTTAGTTGGCTAAAATAATACAAATCAATGATTAGTTGGCTAAAATAATACAAATCAATGATTTGCTTGGCAAAACAAATACAAATCAAGTTTAGTCACATATTGCATACCAACCAGCGACAACAAAATAACATTTGTGATACATTAAGTCCATTTTGACAAATTTATTTTGTATAAGTTCCCCAACTGAATTTTCCTCCGCACTATATGTTAAATAAATTTCAGATCAGAAACACATAACTTTTAATATTGTAGAATTCAAACGAGTGTTTGACACTAGACTTCTTAGAAACGGATCCCAGACAAGAGAGGGATAGAAACTGATAGTTCTTGCACCTAAATTCGTATTCTAAACAGACTCCAATTTATAAATACTTAAAAACGTTACTCATGCAAGAACAACAATGCACAAGTTTATATATAAAATACGATCAAACAAACTACATATTAAAAGGGTTACTCATCAACAAATTTAACCCAATCAACCGGTCCAAAAGACGAACTACTAACAGTAGTTCATTATATATATAATATATTCTACAAAAAGAAAAACAAAGAATTCAAAAAAACTTCGTCTTCCTGATTCTGATGAAATCTTCTGCTTCTTCTTTTAATAACACTTCACTTTTCTTCTTCTTTGATTGAGACAAGGAAGACATAGCTTTAGCAGATGCAACTCTTCTCACCAGAACATTCCACTTCGTGTCCTCGGCCATCTTCTTGTCTTTTTCCCCTCTTTGCTTAAATTGCCTACTCCAATCACCAATAATACGAAATTAGATCTCTAACTTTTAAAATATCTTCTTTGAAAACAAAATTTTTCTCTAGCTGTCTGATTACGACTCATGATCTAATTACAAGTAGGTCACCACCACAATTATTATCGGCGCCGAAAGTGAAAAAAAATTAAACGAGATTTACGATCGAAAATTTAAAACTTTAAAGAAACATCTAGAGAATGTGGTAATGATCATTCAAATATGTCACCTGCAAAGTGGGACACGGCAAGACTCAGATTGGTCGCAAATGGAAGAATGGAGTCTGAGGAGTTGAATCATTCTCTTGCAACGAATACAACCTTTGCCATCGACTCGTTTCTCGCAGACTGCAAAGTGACGTATCAGAAGTTGGAGTCCGTAACAAGTCGAGAACGCACTGCATGGACCGGTATTTAACTTATTGTTGTCTAAGTTGGACGATGGTCCGACCAACGTGCAACCTTCGGTACATATATGCTCTATACATTCCATGGCTTCACTCAATTGCATATAAAGGTTCTGTTCTCTTCTGTGTCTCCGTCTTCGTTTCTTCCTCTGCAAGAGATCACAACAAAAGAACTAACCATGGTAAGGGCAGGGCTAAAACAGAGGTTTTCAAGAACCAAACGTTTTTTGAGTTAAAATTTTTGTTACCGATTCAGCGTCGTCAATGAATTGGAGGATGTCGAGTTCAAGAAAAGGATCGTGTTCTTGAAGAAACTTCCATCCTTCGGTCTGTTCAACGGTCTTGAATTTGGAGTGGATCAAACGCATACACTTGAGACAGAGGCCAGGTGCGTCGCAGAGCCGAGCTAGCTGGAGAACATCGACCACGTTCTCGGCCGTTACTCTCTCGCCTACGCCTTTCGTGCACCTTTGCTTAAGATGCGTCACCATGTAGACGTGTGATAGAGCTAGTAGATGGATTCCGTAACCCTCCATCTCCTTCTCCGTCAGACTATAGAAATACACGTAAGGTTATTCTAGTCATTTCACTAGACTTCATAAATATAAAAAAAACAAATCGTCTAAAACGTATTTAAAAATCTACCTGGGAGAATAGAGGAATCTGATGAAGACTGAAACGGCGTCGCATGGAACGCCGAGAATCTTGATGACTCTCTTAGATGATCCGCCGTGGCTTTTCCTCGGCTTCTCGATGATGTTCGTTAGTACCGGAGACGCAGCAGCCTACATTTCTCAAATTCAAACACAACCAAAAATTAACACAAAGAAATAAAAAAAAAAACTGATCGGACATGGCAAAGAAGTAAATAGTCTTACCAGTACACCGGAGTGTGCTGGGATACGACGGCGACCGGAAGTGATGATCTCAACATCAGTTTCCACAAGATCATATGAAATCTTGTCGGTGATTAACGAAACGCCGTCGCTTTCAGTAGCGGTTATTGCCATCGTGACTATTTAATTAGCAGCTTTCTTTTGGAGGGAGAGAGAGAGAGAGAGAGTTTTGTGAGATGGTTTTAATGGATGGAGAAGCTTGATGGGGTGGTGGTGCATCTCGGGACGGTTTTTATAGCCAGCTCGACGAAGCCTACCCTTTTTGATTTGATCATACACGTGGAATTCTTATTTAATAAATATCTCTTATCTTTTATTTCTGTCTTGCCCAACTCCACGCCGGTATTTGATTCCCTGTATTTTTCTTTGTAATTATAAATGAATTGGAAATTAGCATAATGAACTGTATTTTGAGGTGTCTACGGATCTGTATATTACTGTATCGACTCTCATCTAAGTCATGATGAGTCATCAAATAATTATGTGTTATCTTTAACACTAACCTAGATCGGATTTATAGAATGTTCTTTTCTGTTTTAATATGTTCACAAAAAAAAGAACAAACAACAACCCATATATATCAAATCATCTCATCATATATAATAATTTAAATGCGATGGTTATGTTGTTACATTTTGAATTGGGATAAGCTAAAATGAACAATATAGATTAGTGTGGAAAAAGAAAAAATATGATAAATTAAATAATTAATTTTCAACATAAATCAATTAGTAATAAATAGATTGGTTGATCTCTCTTATATATATTATTTAAGATCTCATTTAACTTCTGATCTAAGAAATTTTGTCTATAATACAGAAATACATAGACATTTAGATTATTTATTCATGAGGTAATACATTTTTCCCCTCGGTTCGCAAGTTTGGAGATTTAACCTTCATATCTTTTTAGATTTAGAGGCTTAGAGCCATGACATATTTCCTCTAGAAACAGGAACATCATTGAAGTCGAACTCATATGTATCTAAAATCATTGGAACAAATACAATTTCTCTCTTTGTAACCACGTTTAGAAATGTCAATAAAAAGTGTTCTGTAAGACTGTAACACACTCTTATAATAAAACTTTCACGTGGTGGAATTAACATGCCTCAAAAATATGCCTCATACATTTTCGAACAGCCGCATTGCCTTCTAAGACAACCACAAGAACACATCATACAACATATATACGTTATTAAGAATATATTTTCATATTCATAAAAAGCTATACCAACAGGATCTAACCAACAGATATTTGGCAATATATTATATGTTGAACTGGACCTTAAGTACACCGATATTATATTCCATAATTACGTTTAAGTTTCCACTAAAAGTGACTTCTAATGACAACTAAACAATAGTATTACTTTTTTTTTTTTGGGCAAAACAATAGTATTACTTTTGTCCCGGTAAGGACACAGATGTTGTGTTTTTTTAATTGATCCTACGTGGAAAAAGTGTAAAACCGGTCCAAAAGTTTGCCTTGCAATGAAGAAAAAGAGTTGAAATATGATTATTTTAGCTTCAAAAGGCCGGTTATTGGAAGTAAACCGACCCTTGCCTCTTCCCAAGAGCCACCTCCTCGTCTACGTGGCTGTTTATCCTCATCCACTTCATGCCCTCTTGTCTGGCCACTTGTAACTCTCCTATTCATTCATTATTGCCACTGGATTTTGTTGTTTATTTTTATTATTATAGTTATTATCACAAAACGGTTGGTCATATTCATGAGCATCGGAGGAGTTTGAGGAAATGTTAATCACATAGAAGGAAGGAAAGTTCGCCGCGTATGGCAGCCAAATCTGATTCAATCATAGCAGTCATTACTAGTATTGTATCTGAATAACTAAACGTATTCAGATCCAAAACCACAATATATGTCTAAAAAAAATTAGATTCCTTGTTGACTAGTATTGTATCTCATAAGAGGCCATAGTTATTCTAACTATTGCGTATGGCTTAATTATGAGTTTGTATAGTTTATGTGCACTTTTCGTTAAATAAATTGTCATACTTGATTAAAAAACGTTGGGATGTTTTCCTTTCATTAACTCAACATGTATGTATATGTTCAATAAATTAATCACAATCTGCCTTTAGTATTCACAAATGACCCTTTAAGAAAACGAAGCAACACAATCCAAAACTTGTGGATAAGTTTACATGAAAGATAAAAGCGAAAAGTGCAACATAAAATAATGGATTTGATGATTTCATGCAAGATTCTTCCCAATATATTAGCATCCTGGAACTAAAATATAACTTAACAGTTTATATTCCATACTGTTTATACTCCACTTGAACTTTTGAAGCATTAGAGATTGATGTGTCATGTTCTTATCCTTAGAATTTGGACTTTGGATAGATTTGTATCTCGCAAGTAAAGTATCATGAATCAGCAATGTACTTATAATAACCGGTAGTGGATATCCACAAAATGTGTGTGCATTGACAAAAGTCTATAAAGAAAACTGTCACCGATCCTTCGTGATTCTTTATTGGAGGTGATGTTATATGTATATTTCTATATTCTCCAAAAAGTTTTGTTGATGTTTGAACTAAAAGTCTTAACAACAAAAAGAAAAAGACATGCGTAATACATGGTTATAGATAAAGTTCAAAATCAAAACATAACCAAAAATGGTTGACCAAGTCTAGAACCAGGATGACCGTTGACCTCACCACCCTCCCTTGATCTTTGGAACCAACTACGCCTCGAGACCGGTCCTTAATAATTGGATACTTATCTTCCTTCTTCTTTTGTTGATTAAGACACTTATCATAAAAAAACGCTTGTCTTTTGTTGTTTTTCTCTCTCTCATATATATCTCTCATTTTGATGACAATTGGATAAGATCTTAAAATTTCATTAGAACTCAACCATACAAATAGAATAAAATAAGAACTTTGTGCTGCTCACAAACTTTCAATGTGGCGAGTAGTTTGGTGCTACTGTGATAGCCTTCTAAAATAGTCTTTCAACGTGGTCAAAATGAAAACAAATTTGTGGGCTAGATAACATTTTCCCACAAAAATAAGAGAGCTTTGTGTTTTTCTGTTGTGCGTAAACCTTCTAAAAGGGCCCAAAAATGAAGAACAAAAGCCCACAAACTACATAAGGCCCATAACAATAGTCTTACTTAAACCAAGAATATATAAAATACAAGAGAGGCCCGCCACCGTGTATCGTCACCGTTTCTCGCGAGCTTGATCTCACAGAGAGAAAGAGACGATGTTCGTCCTAAGAGTCCACTCGGTAGACCCAGAGCAGCCGATCTCCACCGAAGACGAAGAATCCGGTTTCAGCTACGCGCCGTCGTCGAGGAGATCTCAGCGTCCCACCGATAATAATAACAATAAGCTCATACCATCTCTCAAACTCACAGAACGAAAAGGCCTAATCCATCTCTACCGAAACTCTTCCCACAGCTCCCTCCCAAACCCTAGCTCCCGATCAACCACTCTCTTCGTCGTCGCTGTCCCCAATTACCTCTCCTCCCTCGATTTCATCCGCTTCTGCGATTCCCAAATCGCCCATGTCTCTCACATCCTCTTCATCAGGTGAGTCGTCGTCGTCGCTTTGGAAACCAAACAAAGAGAGGCTAAAAGCTGATTTGATTCTTGTTGAAAAATGTTTAGGAACGATGCGATGGAAGATAGGTATAGTGTTTTGATCACACTCTCAGATCAAGCCGGAGCGGATGGGTTCCACAAGAACTTGAATGGGAGAAAGTATGCTCCTTCTGAGGTATTATTGTAATAATATAGAAAGGAGGTTTCTCTTCTTTTTTTCTGGTTCAGTTCATTTTATGAATATTAAACTTTGTTCTTGTGTGTTTAGGCTGAGGTTTGTCATATTCTCTATGTACTTACGGTGGAACACACTGAGTTTGATGAGCTTGCTGCTTCTTCCCCTGTTGGATTCACCGAGTTACCTACTTGCCCAATATGTCTTGGTGAGAGTTTCTGCTAAAGAATGATGGTTTGTTTTCAGTTTGAATGATTCAGCTAATTTTTTTGGGTTTATTTGAGTATTTGGAATTTGACTGGTGCAGAGAGATTGGATCCTGACACTAGTGGTATCCTCAGTACTCTTTGTGATCACTCGTTTCAGTGTTCTTGCACTTCAAAATGGACTTATCTATCCTGTCAGGTGAGTGGCCTTTTCCTTCTTGTTTCATATGTTAGAGCTTTGATCATTGCATGTTTCTGGCGGATAATGAATCTTGACTCGTCTTGTTTTTAACAAATACCTTGACACATGTTCATTTTCGCTTGTAGGTTTGTCGATTGTGTCAACAACAAGATGATATACCAAGCTGTTCTATTTGTGGAAAAACGGACAACGTATGGGCGTGCCTTGTCTGTGGCTTCTTAGGCTGTGGAAGGTAAAGCTTGTTTTGCGTTTCCGTTTGTAAAAAAAAAGTTAGATAACCTGAAACTGTAAACGCATCTATATATTCCTCAGAGGTGGAAGTTTCATTCACAGTGGGTTGATTGTGTTTTTCCAATTGTAGGTACAGGGAAGGGCACTCTATCAGGCACTGGAAAGAAACGCATCATTGCTACTCTCTTGATTTGCGAACACAACAAATCTGGGATTATGTTGGTGACAGCTATGTTCATCGGTTAAACCATTCAAAAATAGATGGAAAGTCGGTAGAGATGAACAACCGCTGTCTTTCCCACGAAGGGGACTGTGGTCTCTGTGAGTGTAGTGAGGATACAGGGATTAGCGGTGCTATCTTCAACAGCAAAGTTGATTCAGTATGCTTTCAATCACTCTTAAATCAAATTTTCCTGCACAAAATGAATCTTAGAACATTAATGGCTTTCATGATTTTATTATTTGTCTTGACTAAATTTCTGTTGAACAGATTGTAACCGAGTATAATGACCTTCTTGCAAGTCAGCTTAGGGCTCAGCGACAGGCAAGTGTTTCTATCTCTTCTTAATTTATATATGAACAAGCTTGGTAGAGGATGATGTTGTAGCCACCCCTCATGGTATATCTATGCATAGAGAGATCAATTACTTATCACGATCGTGATGTTTTTTTTTTCATCAGTACTATGAATCTCTGATTGTGGAAGCGAGAAGCAAGCAGGAAAGTAGTATTGCTGAAGCAGTTGAGCAGACTGTTGTTAACAAGATGCAGGAGCTTCAGAATGAAATCGAAATATGCGAAGAGGAAAAAACTGAAATCACTGAGGTGAGAGTTTCTCTAGGCCTTGTTCTCCGTTGTTCCATACTTGAAAGGTTTCCTTATACTCTGTGAACTATTAAAATCTGGATCCAGGTTAACAGAAAGCTTATAAAAGAGCAGGATACTTGGCGGAAGAAGTTCAAGGAAATAGAAGAGAGGTGAAAGATGTTTTTCTCTTGTTAAATATGATTTTACATAAAACGAAAATCATAATACGTGGTAAAGAAACAATCGACTTATGGTGTCTATTCAGGGAAGCTGCATTGCTAGGATCAAAAGACGAGACTATAGCTGATCTTGAAGAACAGGTAAGCTTCTATACTCAACCGAGGGTTTGCTATTTCCGCTATTAACATTTAACGAGTGATGGTAATCGGTTTGTAACAGATAAGAGATATAAGGGTGTTTGTTGAAGCACAGAAAACGTTAAAGAATATGTCATCAGATTCGGATGGTATACGTGAAGGAACCGTCTTGCCAGTGCCTATCAACCAGGAGCCAGTTAGAAGGCAGAAGAAGAAGTCAAACCGTAGAAAGTAAATGAAGATTGGGTTTGTGATATTCTTTTGGTTTGTTGTCCAAATTGATCTAATATCTGGTGTAGTAGTACTATTGTAGATAAAAATACTATTTTTCAACAGGAAATAACTTTTGGTTTTGGTTAAACGTGTTTAGTGATACTAGTAAGTTTTGCCGACACAGGGACCAAATTCAAACGTAATCAACTCCTCGTCACTTTTTCATCAAGATTATTACACAACTAGCTTTGAATTGCTGGTTTCATTACATTATATACACACACAAATACATCCACGCTGGTGGGGCTATGATCAGCAGTGGGAACCCTTTTTGCAGCTGAGCGCACCAGAAGATATAGTTATCTCACCAACATTAGAGGACGGTCTAGCAGCTAGGCTTGAGGCTCTCGAATAGCTTGACGATTTAGTTGGTCCAGCTCCAGAAAGTGTAAAGAATGCACCATTAAGCATTAGATCTCCTTCGGATCTCCAATTCCAATGACTCCATTCGCTTTCTGGCGCATCCTCATGCTTTGTTACCTTTTTCGCAAAACCATAAGTTGTAATATTATAAGTTTGAATTGAATCAAATCACATTGAATTTTTATTGCGTTAAAGCTGAAAATTTGGATTACCTCTTTGCTAAAAGAGTTATCAGGAGCAAGGAAACGGTTGCCTTGGGAGTTGATGGTAGGATTAGCACTTCCTCCAATTGCATACATTTCCCAATGTGTATAGTCATTGTTCACCACATGGAAATATCCATGTCGACACCTATATGTATATTATGTAAATATAATCTTTCATTACCTTGTTAACATAAAAATTTACATTCTCTACTTAAATAGAAAACCTATCTGAAGTATCTACATATAAAACAAAATATCAGCAAATGTTCACTATGTTACGGTTGATTATAGACATCATAATTATTAAGAGTTCAATGCAATAGTTGTATCAATGTTCGAAAAAATGCAGTTGTATTTTGGCTTTGCTATTTTAACTTTAGAAAATGTCCACCGACAATATACTTGACCTTTATAGTTTGTGCTACATATATCCAAAAATATTTGTATTAATAAAACATTTTTTTTGATAAATAATAAAGTAAATCATACATACCTTGGCATTCTTTGGACAAGGCCTTCTCCAAAGTGGTTAAAAGCGATAGTGACTTGCATATTCTTGTCTTGCTCGTACGTATCACTATGTCCCAATAACATAACCTTATTGTGATGCGTCAAGTAATTATTAGAAATCGTTATAGCCGTCGATCCACGGATTGCATCAATCAACCCATCGTTACAATTCGAGAGCGAGCAATGATCAACCCACACGTGGCTCCCACCGAAGATCGAAACACCGTCACCGTCCGATATCGTCCGCCACCCGTAGTGCTCTGGAGAATCTCGAACGTAAGTGTTCCCACCTTGCTTACAGTCATGTATGTGTAAACCATGGATGATGATGTTTGTCACGTATTGTATGGTTATACACGGCCCACCGGAGATGTGTACTGATGCTCCTCGTCCGTCTAGAGTTTTGAAAGAGTTCATTATGAGTTCTTCTTTTAGTTGGATCGTCATGTCTCGGTTGAATATAATCCAGAGCGGTGCATCTTGAATTACTGCGTATCTTAGTGTTCCCGGTTTAGGGTTTACTGGATCATCATTTCCTGGATCGGTGACCACGTAAATTTCACCATCGCGACCACCAATTGCGTTTTTTCCAAAACCGATTCCACAATCAGCTAACCGTTTCCGGTTTTTCTCCCAGTCTTTGTCGCATCGCCAACAATCGTCGATTGGATTACCGGTCTCACACGAGAAGTATCCTAAGCTCCTTCGTGATATGGACTCGTTTATTTTCCTAAAATATCAACCAATTAACATCCACGATGTTTGTTAGAAAGACGACTTCACATCCACTACTATACAATAAAATATTTGCATTATTCTGGACGTACGTATAACTGCTAATTGCAGCAAATAAACAAAGTCAGTTTAGCGATAAGATTAAAATAACGAAACTATCATTGCATGGAGAGAACTTTAAAACAAACTTTTAAAGAAAAATTACTACACATACATTTGTATTCACAAAAATTGTACATTTGTGTTACAATACCTGTGGACTTCCTCAACTACGAGCTCAGGGTTGGAAACAGGCGAGGACAAAGCGAGTGTAGACAAGAAAAAGGAAATGCAGCAGAGAAAGATAAGAGCAAAGGATGCTTGTGAGGAATTCAGCATTGTGTTCTTGGCTTTTTGTAAAGTTATAAGGTTTTTGTACGAAACATGAGTGATGAAGGGAGAAAGACAAAGAAACATATAGGCTATATAGCACATGAACACCTTGAGTGAGTTAATGCGCATGCAAGTTGGGGTTAATTGGACCCACTTTTCTTAGCCTTTAATTTTTTTCTCTTTCTCTTATCTCAATATGAAATGATTTTCCCTGTGTTATAATGGAAACCAACCTAAATCATATAAAGAGGAGAAAAGTGCGCTATTTTGAAATGAATGAAGTTTCAAAACTCAATCCCGAATGACAAACCTACTCTCACATGTATGCATTCAACATCACACTGATCAGATCATCATTGTAAATATAATGATCTCAACCATTATAGCAGTTGAAATCAAAATGGTTGAGCCAGTAACATTCAATATACAAACATGCAGGTGATATAAGAGCAATGAGTCATTTGGAGTATATAGAAAAAGATAATTCGTAATAAATCTCAACGAACTCAAAGATGAATGTTGGTGAACACTAATTAGACTGCCCCCAAAAGTCAACAGTGTGTTAGTGTACTTCAGTAATACGGGTGAACTTATTATTAATAGCACTATTGCTCAGAACAAAATAAGAGAACAACCACAAATCAAAGACAATATAATAGAAGAACTTAGCCGACACCACCCCATAAAGTGATTTGATTTTGGGACCATTGAACCATGTGCTAGAAGGCCAATATTTAGGTCTTGGCATTTGGGTATTCAGGTTCGATTCGGTTTTCAGTTTTAAAGATTTGGACCCAACTAAGCATTTTTTTTTTTTGGATTTGGTTTGGTTCCTCTCAGATTCGGATCGATTCGGATCTATAATTAAAATACCTATAATTTTCGAGTCCAAAACGGATCTGAGTCAGGTTCGAGTACTTATAATACAAAAAAGAATTGAAGGATCTGAACTCTATCAAACTTCAGCCAAAATCCATCGTGTTTATCTGAAATTTTCTAAAATAACCACAAATAAACTATTAATAATTGAATTAAATATTTTTAAATTCTAAATTCAATATTTTAATTTATATTACTTGAAATTGTTATAAAATAATAATAAATTTTTCTAATAAGATGAAATTTTAACTAGATCATAAATTAAATCATAGAAAATATAACACATGGAATCATAGTTTTATATATTCATATTTTTACATTGGGTACAAATTGGTTTTTACTGGATCGCGTTTATTCGGATATGGATCTATTCGAGTCAATTTTTTCGGTTCTAATTCTTTCGGATAAAAGATATTTTGGGTCTAACTAGGTAATTATAAATTTTTGGTTTGATTTCGGGTCGGATATTTTTGGAACGGTTATGATTCGGATTTTCGAGTCCATGTAAAATGATCAAACCTAATACAGTATAGTATCTTTAAATTAATAATTTATAAATTAATATATACTAAAAAATCTATAAAATAATATAATTTCATAGTTCCAAATAGAATTTTTGGTTCAATTAGTATATCGATAAATTAATAATCTCGATAAATTAATAAAAATTTATAGTTATGGTGTAATCCCAACATTATTAATTTATAGAAGTTTCACTGTATTAGGTTTATAAAATTCATATAATATATTTTCATAGAGAATAATTGAACTTTTTTTTTCTGGTGTAAAATGTGTTGACAATTAAGTGCACATGGAAACAATTGGCATCACTACATGTCCTCCACAACTTAATCATATTATTATATAATTGTGCCTTTAGCAACAAAAAAAAAACTCATATAATTGTTCTCTCATAAAAAAAACTCATATAATTGTTCTCTCTCGAAAAAAAACTCATATAACTGTGCGACTTACCGACATTTTATTTTTGCTACATATGATCTTGTAAAAATGCTCTCTAGATATATATTTGCATGGTAAAAATGCGATCAATTAGCATTATATGATCTTGTAAAAATGCGATCAATTAACAAGATCATATAATGCTAATTGATCGCATTTTTACCATGCAAATATATATCTAGAGAGCATATTATAATATCTAATTCAACAATGTAGTTGTTTTTTATTACAATAGCATTTTTAGATTGGTGTACGTACGTGGATCATACGATTTTGGATGTCATTCAAACTGAAACCTGAATATTTGGGTATTAAATCTACTAATAATCTTTTTTGTAGCATGTTCTGGACAAAGCTCGGCGGATAATTCACGAGATTTTTTTTGGGTCGCCGTATGAAATAATTTCAGCTTTCAATTTTCTTGTTTAGGTTGTGAAGGTTGAAATGTCTTGTAAACAAAAATTGACCTTTCTAAAAACAAGCAGAGTGGTTAGATTCAAGGTCGTAGGTATAAAAGGAACCGTCGGATTAGAAAAAAATGAAAGTGTTGAGACAAAAGGCATGTGCGGCTGTTTTGCTTGAAAACTACTTCTCATTGTCAGTGTTGTACAAATAATTCAATAAACATAGCACATTCACTAAAACAACAAAATTAAAAAAATGCTGATTAGACCGTTCATAATCATCATTTCGGATTAGATCATCAAATGATAATATATACAATATCAATCTACACTTGTTGCCAACACACGATATTCATATTAAGAAAGATAAGTATAACATACACAAATCCGAAGATGATAGCTTAAAACGCTAGTTTATCGGGTGCATTGCCAAGAAACTTGAGAATTAATAGTTGTGTGATAATAGTGTGGTGGTTCACGTGACTGACTCTTGATGTTCCCTCTCGTATTTCTTTTTGTTACAATAGTGAAACGAAATTGATCCTTTTGATAATGCATGGAATCGTGACAGATTAAAGTAGGTGTCTAAGTTACACATTTCATTTCCATGTAACTTTGTAACATATGATCATCAATCAACTCATGGAATTCCACGTTACTTTTAATTTGATTAATTGAGCCCAAAACAGCTAATTTTATGGGCCGAACTTCATGACACAGCCCGTTTTGTATCCGAATTGGAAAGAAAAGAAAAGAAAAAAAAAACCAAGAAGCCATCCACGTCTTTTCTATGATGACGTGTACAATCACATATAATAAAACTTTATTTTATTTATATTAATAATTTTTTTTGGAGGCGATCCTGATCCAGTTCCTTTTCTCTAGTCGCTGTCTGGAATCGGTGACTTTTGAATCTTAGTGGAGTGATCGTTATCTTCATTCGACGTTGATTCTTCTCCGCGTTGTTAGTTTGTTACTCCTCCCCCCGGTGCTGGAGGCTCGATCCATATCAATTGGTTCGAGATCCGAGCCAAGCACGACTCTCTTTTCACGGTTTGGAATTAGATCCTGTGTTGCAGTCACACATGTACTAGATTCTTCTTTCTCCTTTCTTGTGATATCTATCTAACAATCGATCTTATAAGTTACAAAGTTATTCGTATATAAATCTCTATAAAGTCACGTGTGCGTGCGTGCCTGTCCCCTTGTGGAGGTGGAAAGGGAAGAACTTTCGTCTGTGATTTGAGCTTTTTGATCCTTTTTATCTGTGTTTCAGATGGCATCGGATGAGGGTATGTTGACGGACGGACAGTGGAAGAAACTGGAGTTAGCAACTCTGAAGAGCGCTGAAAACTTGTCATCCTCCCCAAAGTCTCATCCTTTATTCGCTGATCTCAACATAAAGTCTCCCACTGGTGGCAAAGGACCCGTAGCTGGGCTCCCTTTTAGGCACGTGCGTCGGACTCACTCTGGCAAGCATATCCGTGTTAAGAAAGGTCAAAACTTTTTTTGTGAAACCTTCCTCTTTACTTGATTGATTCATGGTTGGTTGACTTACGTGGGCTACCTAATGATACCTTCTGCAGAGGGTGCTGGTGGAAAAGGAACTTGGGGAAAGCTTCTTGACACTGATGTTGACTGCTTTGTAGATAAAAACGATCCCAATTACGATAGTGGAGAGGTATAACATCCATTTGATTCTTTTACCTTTACTTGTGACTCATTTACTCTCTCTCTTTTTTTAAACAGGGAGCATATGATGAACTTGTTGATTCACCTGTGTCAGACCCCTTGGATGATTACAAAAAGTCTGTAGTTTCCATCGTCGAGGAGTACTTCACCACCGGTGATGTGAAAGTGGCGGCCTCCGACCTCAGGGAGCTCGGTTCGACTGAATATCATCCTTACTTCACAAAGCGGCTTGTCTCTATGGCCATGGACAGGCACGATAAGGAGAAGGAAATGGCTTCTGTCTTACTCTCCGCCTTGTATGCTGATGTGATTTCACCTGATCAGATCAGGGATGGGTTCATAAGACTCCTCAGATCCGTTGATGACCTTGCCGTGGACATACCTGATGCTGTTAATGTCCTCGCCTTGTTTATCGCCAGGGCTATCGTTGATGAGATCCTCCCTCCTGTTTTTCTAGCTAGGTCTAGGAAGAATCTTCCGGAGTCTTCGAAAGGTTATCATGTTGTTGTGACCGCGGAGAAGAGCTACCTCTCGGCTCCTCACCACGCGGAGCTAGTGGAGAGGAAATGGGGAGGTAGCACTCACACCACGGTGGAAGAAACGAAGAAGAAGATATCTGAGATCTTGAAGGAGTACGTGGAGAACGGAGACACTTACGAAGCATGTAGATGCATCAGAGAGTTAGGTGTCACGTTTTTCCATCACGAGGTGGTGAAGAGAGCTTTGGTTCTGGCTATGGAATCTCAAGCGTCCGAGCCGCTCATACTAAAGCTGTTGAACGAAGCTGCTGAAGAAGGTCTGATCAGTTCGAGTCAGATGGTGAAAGGGTTCAACCGAGTCGCGGAGTCTCTGGATGACCTGGCTCTAGACATCCCTTGTGCTAGAAAGCTGTTTGATTCTATAGTTCCCAAGGCTATCTCTGGAGGCTGGCTCGATGATTCGTTTAAGGTAACATCTGATCAAGATGGAGGGGTATCAAGTCAAGACGAGAAGCTAAGACGGTACAAGAAGGATACGGTGAATATAATTCAAGAATATTTCTTATCAGATGACATTCCTGAGCTAATCCGCAGTCTTGAAGATCTAGCAACGCCTGAATACAACCCTGTGTTTCTAAAGAAGCTTATAACACTCGCTCTAGACAAGAAGAACAGAGAAAAGGAAATGGCATCGGTTCTTCTATCTTCTCTCCACATGGAGTTATTCTCAACAGAAGATTTCATCAACGGTTTCATCATGCTCCTTGAATCCGCAGAAGACACGGCTCTAGACATCATGGACGCATCAAACGAGCTCGCTCTGTTTCTAGCTAGAGCCGTGATCGACGACGTCTTAGCTCCGCTTAACCTGGAGGAGATCTCAACAAAGCTGCCTCCAAAATCAACGGGGACAGAAACAGTGCGCTCGGCGCGGTCTCTCATCTCAGCCAGACACGCAGGGGAGAGGCTGCTGAGAAGCTGGGGAGGTGGGAGCGGGTGGATAGTGGAAGATGCAAAAGACAAGATCTCGAAACTTTTGGAGGAATATGAAATGGGAGGGGTAACATCAGAGGCTTGTCAATGTATCCGTGATCTAGGGATGCCGTTTTTCAACCACGAGGTGGTGAAGAAAGCTTTGGTGATGGCGATGGAGAAGAAGAATGATGGGTTGCTGAATCTGCTCGAGGAATGTTTTGGTGAAGGATTGATTACGATGAACCAAATGACAAAAGGGTTTGGTCGTGTTAAAGACAGCCTTGATGACTTGTCGCTTGATATACCTAACGCGAAAGAGAAGTTCGAGTTGTATGTTGGTCGTGCCATGGACAATGGCTGGATCCTTCCTGAGTTTGCTGCAATCAGTGATGAGTGAGTGCGAGTCTCTGGAATTTCTTTATATATATTATGGTAACTATATATATATTATATAATATGTTTTTATGAATGAATTTGTTTGGTAGATAAAAATAAGATGTTCATAGTTTTTACATTTGTTTGGTTCTTGTATTGTGTTGTTGTCTTTGTATTGATATATCTTTTTTTTATTAGTGTGTTCTAATTTGTAATGGATTACATTACATTATAAAAGTTGCTCTCTCCTTAAAGCCACACCAATTCAAAACTCTGTACTTGGTTCTCTTCTCCAACTGTTGTCGGACATTCTTGATCCGTACATTTTCACTTTCTAGTCTAATGGATCCAACTCCCAATGACCATAACCAATCATCAAGTCTCTCTGTAGGCTTTCATATTCGCCTTGGCCTTGCGTATGCCTGCCAAGAAAACATCAACATCATGGTATAAACTTTAGGATATGAATATGAGAATGTTCTTGAAACCTGATTCAGGTCATTGAAACCGAGCTTAGAGAAATTTTCCTTGTCCTGAAACGAGAGGATGTTGGGGTCACATGAAATGTAGATACCGTGTGAGAAACATCTCTGTGTGTTCCACCAGAAAAGTAAGCCAAGGTGCATAATGAACCATTCTAAGCATCCGGTACTGGTCTCGAGGAAGCATAAGAGATAAAGCTTCCTTAGACAAGTTTGCATGCAAGTTTCTCCACCAATAGTTAACTACAGGCGCTATCAGCACCGCTCCAGCTAACCTGCAACACTTTCATCTTGAACTTGGCTTCCTCTCTGTGGACTCCGAGTTCTTTGTATGCCAAATGCCTTCCGTCTCTTAAGTTTGATTTTCGGTGATGTCACGGCGGTGACCATTTTCGGCTGTGGAGGTTGAACCGACTGATAAACCCATGCTAAAACTCCAACACCTGCAACCAACAAAACCAATCTCACAACACCTGCAAAACCAGAACATTACAACATCATCAGCTTGTTAACATAAACAAAGAGAAGAACCAAAAGAAAACTTGGTGTGAGTTCGTCTTCCTCCTCTGGACATACTCTCTCAGTCTGTCTCCATCTCCTGATGTGTCTTGTCCTTTTTTTGAGTTCTTTGTTGAGTAGAGAGGGTGGATAGTATAAATATTTAATTCAGTTTTGTAAACTAGCTATATAGTTAGCTGTCTCTTTACAGTTTCCTTTGAGCATGAAAAAAGAACAAATTATCTTATTTAACATGGACTGTATAAGAGTTAAATAAATTTAACAAAAGTTTCAAAATTCTTCTAGCATTCCTTTTCGTTTATCTTGAAACTGTAGTACTGACAAAGACAATGTATAATGTTTACAAGAACAAAATTCTTATCCACTTGAGGACAAGAGAAACAAATTTATATAAACTGGAGAATTCTCCAGAGAGCTATCCCTTTATTAGAACATTGCCAAAATTACAGAGTATTATTGCCACTTCTATCTCCTTCCTTATCCCATCATCTACACAGAATAGAGAGAAAGGGTTTCAATGGCTCAAGCAATGTAACTTCGAGATATAATTGAGAGATCATACATATACACATGTCTTTTTTCTTAAATTTACCTGGAAGATATCTCCAAACATTCCTTGCAAAGGATTCTTACGCTGCACACCGTAAAATCTCTCTGCAATCTCGTCCAGCAACTTCACAAGATAAAACAAAATATTCCAGGGAACATTATTAGTCTCTCTCGTTAACAAGATAAACAAATCTCTGTCTCTCTGCGTGTTTTGATCCTTGTAGTATTATATACCTCGTTAAGCAGTGGTTCTCTATCTATGCAAGACTTATACCTTACTCTTAACATATTGAAAAGAGGCAATGCATCCCTCTGCAACCTGCATCGTAAATCAAATTAACTTCTTTTAGCTAACAAGAAATGACAAAGAGAAGACTAAAAGAAAACGAAGATGGGCAACTAACGTCTCCAGAAGATATGAGGTAAATTGGATAAGGTCTGATTCTGAAAACTCAGGATGTTTTGCCTCTGCCTGTTTCTTAATCTCATCCATTATCAAATTTGCATCTTTCATGTTACCCATAGATAAGTACCTAAAATGCGAAAAAACACAAATCAATTCATTCCCTTTAGTTTAGTTCCCCTCTCACAATCTTGTGGATCCAGATAGAAAGCATGAACTTACATGAGAACAGCTCGTGCTATTGCAAGGTCATCTTCACCAGGATAACACTGCAAAAAGTAGTATGCAAAGTGAAACCATATTTATAAGAAAGTTATGTTACAATCACCACAAAGGTCAGACTAAAAAAATGTAGACAGGTCTTGAATATCTAAGTGCAAAAGTTTCTCAATGATAAAAAAAGGAGGTGTTGAAACGAAGAGACTGACCCTGCCCATGAAGTTGATCAGCGTAGATGCAAACTTCTCAGGGTCCTCGGCTCTAACAAAATGCCGTGATATTCGTACCATGTCCTGCCATATACATACAAAAAGTCAATAAATGAAATATAAAAAAGAAAGTACAACTTTATAACCAAATGGGTACACAAGAAGATTACAAGTTCAGGACACTCGGTGTAAAGATAATCAGCCAGCATAGCATGCAACTCAGGATGTCCAGTACTTGGGCCTCCAAACTCTGCAGACCATCTAAAAAACAAAGACAAAAAAAATTATTTAACTTCAAAATGTTTAATACATGAAACGGCAAAGAAAAAAAATAGGAGGCTTACTTAATAGCAGCTCTCAAGAAGGAGGTCAAGTTTTCTACACGTGATCTAGCTTCCCCAAGAGCTTCCTGAAGATTATGGACGTCTTCATCATCGCTGACATCTACCAGGTGAGGTGGTACAGGAACCCGAGGAAACAACTTGAACATACACCTAATACGATCTAAGACATTCACACACACACATGAATGATATATGTGTGAATACTTGAAACAAAAATAAGTGTGAATGATGAAGATGGAAACACAAACCAAGAGTTTCATCATTGCAAGGTGACTTGGCTTTAACTAGTGTGTCAACAAACAAAAAAGCAAGGTCCGCACCACAATTCACCTGAGTATTAACAATTATTTTTAACATAAATAAAGATATATTTGTCTTAGCTTCAAAACTTTTGTGATAACATGTCATTACAGGTTCCAAGAACAGACTAATATTATATATCAATACACAGATAAATGTAATGAAATAATAACAGAAGAAGGAATGTGAACAAACCAGGCCGTGCTCTAGTTCAAGACATGCCCCTGAGAAGAGGATATCAAGAGCTTCAGAGAATCTCTGAGCAGTAACATATCTGCCAAGCAAAAAAAAAAAGGCTCATGCTTTATCTCAAATT
The DNA here is from genome assembly GCF_000801105.2 of Raphanus sativus. Classification (NCBI taxonomy): domain Eukaryota; kingdom Viridiplantae; phylum Streptophyta; class Magnoliopsida; order Brassicales; family Brassicaceae; genus Raphanus; species Raphanus sativus. The sequence goes on along the minus strand of NC_079515.1, from coordinate 33,474,151 downwards.
CATATAAAAAATCCAAACTTTTAACAGAATTAACAGAATCAAGTAATAACCAACAAAAAAAAAAAAAGAGAGGATAGTTTGGGTTTGTGAGGGAATCGAACTGCGAACCTGGCACTGATGGATTTGTACATCTGCAAGGCTCCATAGTAATTGCCTTCCTCTACCACTTTCTTCAACTTATCAATATGCTATTAACAATTTCAAAAAAAAAAAGATTGAATTCGAGAAGATTCGAATATGAGGAAGAGATCGATGATACGAGTGAAAAGGACACCTCTTGAACGGGAGGTAATTCACGTCTGCTCCTCTCTCTCGACATGGATTTTATTTTATCTTCCAACGTCTTCTTCAGTTTTTTTCTCCTCTCTCTCTCTGTTTGTTAATACTTTTTGCAGGTGTATCCCACTAATACGGAAATTTCTTACTCTAATTGTATATTTTTTTGTTTTATATATTAAAAGAAAAACAATATGTTAATGTTTAAATTTTGGAAATTTATTTTTCGAATTATTTTGACTTATTCAAAGGAATAATATATATAGATTCTTTCCAGTTCATGGTTCTCATATTTAAACAGATTAAAACAATTAATTTTCATGTGATTAACAATTTGTATTATAATTAATCCATTATATTAAATATGATTACAGTTTTTAAATAGCATTAAAACAATTAATGTATTTGGGCATACTATTGGATCCCAATAAATAAATTAACAAACACACAATAAAGTAATAACGCAATTTCAAAACCGTGTTTTTTTTTTTTGAGAAAATTGCTTCTTTTAAGTGTAGTACACACATGAGCCATAACTTGGGTCGACCATGACCCAGCAAGCGCTGCGGTTGAACCTGCAAGAGTCTTCAATGCGACCATGACTCTGGTAATAAGCGTTCATCACATACGACGCGTGGCTGTAAAGAGTGTTTGGTTCATAGCATACTCCCCCGGGTTGGATCTGTGTACAATCGACCCCGTTGCTGCAAGCGTAGTCAATGTTCGCTTGTAACTGCTCATCTGAAGCATTAGGCATTGCCATGCACCATTGTCTGCATGTCACGACAGGGATGTGGTGGATCGCCACAAGAGATAGGAGGATAAAGAACGTTAAAAGTTTGGACGACATTATAAGCGAAATCAAAAACACTAGATATCAAGATTTTTTGTTGGTGTGTTTTCTTGTACCCAAGTACATGTATTTATATAAAAAAAAAATTATGGTATATATATCTTTGTTTACTATTTTGTAAGATCATGTAAGATCTTTCTCGAATATTGGTAATTATTATGTAAAGATCTTTTGTTTTTGTTTTTTTGGTAAAATAAGATATTTTGTTGTAGAGGTATATCAACTTGCACATAAGCACTCTCTATAGATTATTCCATCAAGAAATTATGGTATATATATCTTTGTTTACTATTTTGTAAGATCTTTTGGTATATCATATTAAGTTATTAACTTTGTTTTTGTCAAGTAGGTATATGATATTAACTTACTATATCAAATTAGTCGGGTATATCATGCCTGAATATACAAGAGAAAGAGATCTCATCAAAAGAACTACAACATGAAATAACATCAGCTATGATCCCATATAATTCAGGTGGAACTTCTCCAGTATTGATGGATTTAATCAGTTGGGCTGAGTCAAATTCACAATGGAGTAGAATGTCATTTTATCTTTTTATTGATTGAAACGATTCTCTTTTTATTTTTCCTACCACCATTAATTTCTTATTTTAAAAGTTAATAACAATCAATAAAATTTCTTATATAGGTAATGAAAACCTACGTAAAAATATTTGATAAATTTTTTTAAAACTAGTTAACTTGTAAAATTTTCTCAAATAATAAAATTATCAAATTTTATAAAAGTTATGTTCCGATAATACCCCTCTAACTAGACTATGATTCAACTTGACAAGAAAAATATAACCTAACCATTTTAGAAATAAAAAAATAAGAAGGAATAAAATGAAAAGAAAAAAAAAAGAAAAAAAAAACTATGTGTTGTGAAAGCACCGTAATGTATTACGTACAGGAAGATATGCGCAGAACTTGTTGATTTTTACCACCAATGTAGGTCCCGCTGTCACTATTTGCACAGTAAATTTTTCTCTATATATACGAGTGAAAACTTCATTTGTAAATACACTTTATATCAATAGAAAAGCATTCGCTCTCTATATCTTCTTTCCTCCTCTTACGTTCTATTTCATCTGTGTCCTAAATATTACCAGTACAATTTTTTCGTTTTTATTCATATTTATCATCACAATAAAATTTCATATTTTATAACACTATGCCATTTATTGGAAGTAGCTGTTTGTACTGACAATCGAGTGAATAGTGATCATAATAATAAAAATTGACTGCAGACTAGTTCAAGAGATTTTTCTTAAGAAATAGATGGAATCTGATTCATCAACTTATTTGGAGCTTCAGAATTACAAGTTCTCATACATATGTATATGATGTTAATAAGACACATAAACACACGGGCCATGGCTTGGGTTGTGATGAACTACATCGCCGGTACCACTGAAATCACATTGCTTTTTGGTGTGACCAAGGTTCTGGTAATACAAATTCATCACAAACGACGCATGATCTCTGAGAGTGTTTGGTTCGTAGCAGACTCCACCGGGTTGGATCGTTGTACAATCGCGAAAACCTCCTGAATCGCTGCAACACCAATCTATAGTCGCTTGTAGCTGTGCATCTGTCGCGTCATCTTTCGCCACGCACCATTCGCCGCTTGAGGTCACGGGGACGGTTGATACGAGGAGGAAAAAGAAGAGTGTTATCAATGATAAAGACATTGTTGTTGTCACCATGTTTGCTTATTTGCTTGTAGATGATATTAGGATGTGAGAATCCTGATTGAAAATTTTACGAAACAAAATATGATGAAAATGATAATATAATGCAGTAAAATGTTTGAAAACTGATAAATAGAAAATGTATGTATATGTGGGATCAAGATTTGATATTTTTTCTTTAATTCAATAAATCGTCCGCATGTGGGATGAGTTACTTTGAAGACTGTTTTGGTACAGTAAAAAAAAGTGAACCTAATATTAACTATATATTTTTGAGACTTACTTTGAAAATATTTAAAGTATTTCTGGAAGTTTGTAAGATTGTTATGAATGAAAAATCTATCTTTAGTGGAAAGATAAAATGTCTATTTATATGAAAGATTTACAAAGCTTAGTCATAAAGTATTTAGATATTTTTCACTAAATTACTAAGCTTTAGCCATTTGTCATAAATTTATTTGGTTATTTGCCATATGTATTTAGTTTTGCCATTTGTCATAAAGTTGATTTAGCTTAGTAATTAAGAAAACTTAATCACTAAGTTTTATTCACCAAATATACTTAATTTAGTTATCAATTTAGTTTTTTAACGTCTGATTAATTATGCATTACACTGATGAGAAAGATTACATATCGGTCAATTCTACCACCATACGAGAATACACGTCTGACTGTATAACTCTGAGCCATCCTATGAGATTCATGTCCGATGATATACCATACGGAAGATTTCTTATAACTTTTTTTATATAATCTGCATAATTTACGAAACAAAATATTCTTTTAAAAGTTTAAATATAAATCTTCAAAAACAATTATTAAAATTATAACTTTCAACTAATAAAAAAACTAAACATAATCTTATTATTAATCATATTATATTAATAATTATTATATTTTACCACAACAATATGTTTTTATATTTTTATGATGTTATAATATATTTATATTGATAATTTATTATTAAACCACTGCAATATCTCATAATCAATCAGTCACAAATATCCTGCAAACGCAACAATTTTTAAATGTTATATCAGTCATACAAAATACTACATAACACTTGAAACCGCAAATTCCCGCAATCGCAAACTCCCGTACACAACTGTAACAGTTGCATTTGAAACAGTCAGGCCCTTAGTTAATTAAAGATTTTCATTGTCTAAAGACTTACTCCAATATTTTACTTGGTCCATTAGTTGAATGTAAAATGCGGTGGTTAATCTCCATTCAAAGTACAACATTTATTTTAGATTATATTAGATTTTTAGGTCCATTAGAATTTTAATAATTCTATCTATACATACATATTTTCACTTGTCCTATTAAACTTGCAAATATTAGTTATAACAATATAATTCTTAGTTTGACAAAATCACACAATGTTATTCAATGACAAATACTATATATACAAAAACCAAAGGGGGTGACTGATAAGGCGGAAGGGTTTGTACTTTGTAATATGAAATCCACTTTTTTGGTCAAATGGAATGGAATCCAACTATTCCACTTACGGTGAAACTTTTATAAATTAATAATATTGAGACTAAACTAAAACTATATTTTTTATTAATTTTAAAAAAATTATTCATTTATTGATATATTAATTGAACTAAAAACTTAATTTAAGACTATAAAATTATATTATTTTATAATTTTTTTAGTATATATTAATTTATAGATTATTAATTTAAAGAAATTATATAGTGGCATACATTAAATACAATATACAAATGGTGAGGAATAAAATGTAATATAGTTAATGAATATCAATCCTTTTTTAATATTGGTAGAGACGAGTGTTACTTAGTGTATGTGGCAGCAAAAATATCGAAGGCGATAAGAGTATAACGAGATGCCATTTTGCATGCAATTGATAATCTCCTCGCGCTACTTCATTTTGTGCCAGTCACCACTAGTAGCATTTTGATCCTCTCCTCTTAGCTACTTCATCACAAGTCAGGTCAATATATTGATTCCCTTTTAATAAAAGAACCAAGATGACCAACAAACAAAACAAGATCATTGATAGTCACACAAGAAAAGGATAACCCATCAGAAAAAAATTGTTGATTGAAAGCAAAGGAAAGAGATTATAGAAACTCCGAATAAAATTCAGAACTTTATTGATTCAATCAAAACAAGAAACTAGGATAGAAAAATGGAGAAATTAAACACAGTAAAAATTACCTAGCGACAAGAAAATCCCATAAACAGAATAAAAGATCGATTTGTGGATCAAAATATATTACAAACAAAAGCTTAAACTTAATTTCTCCCTCCTCTGAAAGATTTGAAAGCGGTAAGAGGAGTAACAAAAATTTTCTCTCTAAACTCTAAAGAAGAGAGAGAGTCACGTCTAATTAGAATTCAGATATTTAGGATATAATTAGTTATTCCGTTATCACCCGCAAGATTGGTGAAATCCAGTTTTTATGGTTGGTATCGATTGTTGACGTTTTAAAAGAATCATAAAAAATATTATAAATCACTTCAACCAGTTCGTAACTTCTTAAAATAAAAATCTGGTTTGTTTGCAGTTACGGGATGGTAATTTTCTTTAAAAAAAAATATTCAATAAATTTTTTAAATTGAAATGATAAAATACTAAAATGTATACATTATATTTTAATTTATATTATAAAATTTGAAAACAAAAATATATATTTTCTATAATCTAAACAATTTAATACTATAATTTTAAAAATAAAAATCCTATATTTATTAAGTATTATGATATTTAATATTTTATAACTATATAAAATATTAATATTATTAATTTATTGTTAACAGTTGCAGCATTTGGTAGTTAACCTATCATAAATATTCTGAAGCATAAATTTTTAGCCGTTATACCAATTATATAAATCTTTTAAAAATGTTTAAAATTGTAATCACATATTACATCGCAAACATACGTAACCGCATCACAACCGTTGGGTTACACCAATCAGACCTTAATCATAATGCGTTTCTAAGTAACAACTTATAATACGTGTGCTTACACGTAAGATTTAAGATAGACAGAAAGAAAAGAGCAGTGCAGGCAAGCCCACAGCTTACCTCCGGGCCGGCAGAGACAAGAACGCTGTCTTAGTCTCTTTTGTGTTTCTCTTGTTGGGCCTTTCTTTATAAATGAAAAGAAAAAAAAACTATCAGTTTATTACACATTTGAGACACAATTGGCTTCAGATTCTGACTTTGTGTCGCTTACTTTCTTTTACGACAAACTTTATGTTGTTGCTTATGACAAAACAAAACTACCGAAAAAGGCAAAAACGCGTCTAAAGTTTTGATCTTTTCTTCCTCAAAAATTCAGGTTTTGATCTTCTTTCTCTCGGTAGAGATTTTCTGTAAAAATTATAAAATGTCGTTTTGAGTAAAAAAAAAAATCATGAGCAAGCCCGACCCGGATCCGAAACAGCCTTCAGGATCTTCCTCCGAGAAGGATCCCGTAGCCGCCGATCACATTAGGGAGGAGGAGCTAAGTGAGGATCTCAGGAATGTGGTTTTGTTGGATGAAGCTACAGAAGAGCTGAATGTGTCGATTAGTGTGTCTGAGGGTGATCAGAAGGAGGAGGAAGGAAGAGAGAAGAGAATGATGGTGTATCCGGTGAGACCTGATGCAGAGGATTGCTCGTTTTATATTAGAACAGGAGGCTGCAAATACGGATCCAGCTGCAAGTTTAATCACCCTGTCCGAAGGAACCCCCAAGTACTCTTCTTCTTCTCTTTGTCATGTAAAGTTTACTTTTTTCTTCTTTTTGATTCTTAGGGTTTAGATAATTGGGATAAGTTTAATCTATTTCGTTGTTGGATCGAAAATATTGATTTTGATAAAAACAATTTTACGTTTTAGATTGAGTTGGCTTCGTTTTGCGTTTTCTGCTCTTGTTTCGGGTTTAGGTTCACAAGTTTTGTTTTGTTAATTTTGGAAGATTGGTAGGGAGAAAGTAAGGGAAAGGGAGAGGGAAGAGGATGTGGAGAATCCCAGGCTCATGGAGTGCAAGGTTAATAATTGCCACTCTTTTTGTTCATATTCATTTCTCTGGTTTTCTGTACACTGTTTTACCTTTTCATTATCTCTTTTTTGTATTGTATGCAGTACTACTTCAGGACGGGAGGGTGCAAATATGGAGAGACTTGTAGGTTCAGCCACACTAAACAACAGACTTCTCTCCCCTCACGACCTGAGCTTAACTTCCTCGGTCTTCCCATCAGACCGGTAAATTACATCAAATTGATTTTTTACACATTTTCTAGCATTCTCCGTCTATAGAACCTGTAATAGTGGTGGTAACCAATTGAGCAGGGAGAGAAAGAATGTCCTTTCTACATGCGAAACGGCTCCTGCAAGTTTGGAGGTGACTGCAAATTTAATCATCCGGATCCTAAGGCTGTTGGAGGTGGAGTTGATTCTCCTCTCTTCCGTGGTAATAATGGTGGATCATTTCCCCCAAAGGATGCCTCACAAGCAAGTTCAACTTCTTGGTCCTCATCGAGACACATGAATGGTACTGGTACTGGTGGTACTGCTCCTTTTATTCCACTCATGTACTCACAGAATCGTGGAGCTTCTTCACCTCAAACTCCAGCGTGGAGTGGATATCAGGTATTCATATTCACCTCTGCCTTGCCATGACTTTATATGTACTATATGAAAGTGCTTTGCTTTCTGGAGTTTTTCACTCTTATCTGTGTAGGCGCCTTCTGCCTATCCACCAGAAAGGGGTGTCCTTCCTCCTTCCACATACTCGGCTGAAACTAGTTCATTCTCTCAGTTGCCTGCTGAGGAATTCCCAGAGCGTCCGGATCAACCAGAGTGCAGTTATTATGTTAAAACTGGGGATTGTAAGTTCAAATCTAAATGCAAATACCATCATCCCAAACATAGATTGCCAAAGCAGTCTCCATCCTCTTTCAATGACAAGGGCTTACCCCTAAGACCTGTGAGTCTGTTTCTCTCTTCCATACAGTTCCTTTCTAATATGCCGAAAAAGATTACCTTTGTGGTGAACTTTCTACAAACTCTGTAATTCACACCTTAATCCTTTTTTTCTTGTATTACTTGTCTTCAATGCTCTCAGGATCAGAGCATGTGCACACACTACAGCCGCTATGGCATCTGCAAATTTGGTCCAGCTTGTAGATTCGATCACTCTATACCGCCTACATTCTCGTCCAGCAGCTCCCAAACCGTAGAAACTCCTCAGCTCGGCGGCAACGCTAATGAAAACGACAGCTGGAATTGACACCACGTGTTCAGAAGCCTGCGTAAAGGATAGTTTCTGTCTTTTTTTATCAAAGTCTTTTCAGTTCTTAGGATCAAAACTATGCTTCTGGTTTGGAGTGTTATAACGAACACATTTAGGTAAATTTATAGTCTCCAAAACTATATATATATATATCTATCTGGCGAGCCAGTCTTGTTTTTCTTGACTTCACCAAATAATTTTTGTTTCCTGGCTTTAACTGTAACTAAGGTTATGTCTAATGGAATCCTGAACTCTTTCATGCTTTGTTCTTCCGTTGGTAGCTCTCTTAAATAATTTTCCTGGATATTCTTCGTCAGGACACATGTTTCTACTGTGATTATCTGGTAGAGTTTTCCCCACAGGTCCTGTGAATTTTTCAGGTGTCAGCATCTTTGTTAAAGCTCACGACATATGGATCTTAATTTTGTTGGAAGACTTTTCGGACCATATTATATACTCTTGTGTTTCATACTAGGATTATGTCTCAAAATTTCATAAAAAAACAAACAAGTTTTTAGGGGGGAGTCAGGAGACAAATGTATTATCTTATATCCATTGTGGGAAAAAATGTTGGCGAACAGAAAGAAGAAACAAAAGGTATAGTGAACAAGTATAATATCAGCAGAAGACAAAAGAAGAAGCAAGCAAGCAGAGATGTCTGACTGAGTAAGATATAATGTGGTTTGTGAACTCCGAAGACATTTTGTTTCACTTTGTTTAAGATTCTCTCTGCTAACTTTCTTCAGCTTCATAATCCTCAAAAGATCCCAGGAGTTGTTAACCGAAGCAAAACCATTTCTTCTGCTCAGAGAACATGAATCAGAGAAGGTAACCAATCTGAAGTAAGAAGATGAATGTGAAGAGAAAAAAATGTAAAACTACCTTAGCTTTTGGGTTTTGAGAATCTTGGTGGTTGGTTTGATCGGTGTTCTGAGGTGAAACCAGAGTACTAGGGCCTGCGCTGCCAGATGCTTTCTTGGTCTTCTTCTCGTCGCTAGCTTTGCTGAAAATGACAGTGAATCCTTCGGCTGAAGCAGGATTGTTCACATCCCATTCACCAAACTTTGGCAGTGGCTTCCCCTGCACCGAAACAAAGTTTATAAAAACTCGACATGAGGAAAAGATATAAGACTTTTCTTTTGTTCTTACCGTCGCCATTGTTGAGATGAGAACCAAGAGGAAAGTGATATGAAGATCTAGAGAGGGGGAGAGGGGGAGAGGTGAGAGGAGAGAAGAAGAGTATGGAAGTTGTAATATAGAAAGAGAACAGAGAAGTAGGCAAGAAAAGCAACATGACTAAGAGGGAAACACGTCGTCGTTGACAAAACACATCAATAACCAAATCAACCTCACCTTCCCGCGTATTCACCAACCAAAGTACCTAAAGACAGTTATATTTTTTTTATTTAATTAGACAATTAAGAGAATGCTGATTAGTGGGGAGGTAATGCTGCTCCATACATATACATTGTTCCCGAAGACAAAGAAGTGGAGCAGCTTGGCAGATTATTCAACATGTTAAATGAAGAAATCAACAACATTGCATTGCTCGGTGTAGAGAAAATATGATTTGAACCAAATGTGGGTGAATCTATTAACTCATCTCATTACATGACAAGTGATATCACAAATACGAGAATGATAAAGAAGTTCAAGTATACGCCCATAAATTGCACATACAATGCCGCCAAAATTAAAAAAAAAAAAAAAAAACAAAGGACCAAGCCGTTCGCACTCAGTAGCAAGAAAAAAAAAGTATTGGATCTGTCTTCTCGAGGATCACTCCCTCAGCCATGTAGCTAGAGCTGAATCCCACTCGCATAGCTCGCCTTCTTTGAACCACAAAGCTGTGAAACAACCACCACCAGAGCCAAAATGTCAGCAGCCGAGAACTAATAGTGAAGCAAGCTCAGGAAACAGGATAATGGTTCAAAACTATGTCAATCAATGAATAAAACAGTTCTCATGATTTATCTTAACCAATCCAAAGACATAATATGAAACTGAACCAAACAAAACAATCAGCGTAGCCAAGTATGATGTAGTCTTAGTTATGTGTTTCAAGCCTGATAGAAGAATGAATGATTTAAGAAAACAAGAAAATCTCACCAATCTCACGCTTTCCGTTTTCAGGACTATCACTACCATGCACAATGTTCCTGTAAAACGCATCACGTAAAACATCAAACAATGAGAATCATCTAATACAATCAACATTCTTTAAAACAAAAAGGTGATAAAGAGTCTATACCTTCCGGTTTGTACAGCAAGATCTCCTCTAATGGTACCGGGTTCAGCTTGAAGAGGGTCTGTTTTCCCAATCAGCTTCCTGGCAGAAGCAACCACACCAACACCTTCCCAAGCCTTTTTACAAGAATCGAAAACCATCACAAGCAATCAACTTCAATCTAAGATAACAAGTTAGAAATCACAGGACAAAGAGTATAATAATGATAAGTCGCATACCATACACACAACAGGGCCAGAAGTGATGTACTCAATCAGGCTGGGAAAGAATGACTTAGCACTAAGATCCTTATAATGTTCCTGACAATTGATATTACACAAGAATGATATAAATTCTAAATATTTTAGAAACATCTAAGCATAGTGAAACTAATATGAGTGAAGGTACCTCAGCCAAATCTTTTGGACATTGGAACATCTTAAGTCCAATCAGTTTAAAACCCTTCTTCTCAAAACGAGAGATGATTTCTCCAACCTAAGATATACATTCAAAGGAAACAATAAACAAGTTCAAGCCAAAGATAGCAAAATCACGTTAAGAAGCTCCAAAGTTGAGAACTTTGCCTCCTCAAATCACTTACAAGGCCTCGTTGGATGCCGTCTGGTTTGACCATGATGTAAGTCTCCTCAACTTGCTCCTGGTTAAATTTAGTATATATAATAACACAGAAGCGTAAGGAAGTAATAAACAAAAAGTAAAAGAGAGCATATATCGTTTAGAGGGGGGAAACGCTTTTACCATAGAAGCGACGAGGTGAGGGAGGAAGATTCCCGAATCGGCGGGGCTCGAAGCGTAGAGACGGCGGCGGGAAGGAGAAACGCGAGAGAATAAACGGAACTGAGGACGAAATGCGGCCAGCTCTGTGCGCGAGCTAACGGTGGTTGTGGTTGGAGAAAGGTTTGAATTGCAAGTTGCCGACTTTGCTCTCGGCGACGGCGAGGCGACACAGAGAGGAGTACATTGACCAACGGCAGCCATACCAACAACCATTGTGTGTGTTTGTTCTGTCTCACTGACTCATTTCCTTAGCTTCATATCGAATCAGAACAAGCTGAAATGACATATTTACCCTCTATCCATTTAGGACTCGGTTGGGTCTAATAGATCAATCGAAAAGTATCGGGGTCAGTTTCGAAAACAGTTTCGTTCACACTATCTTTTCTGTACAGTTTTTCTTCTAAGGAGTTTAAACTTGGCGCACTTCAACAAGTTCGACAACATCTTTCTTTTAGCAAAATTGTTAATCTTTTTTTTTTTCTTTTTTCTTTTTTTCTCTTTGCTCTTCAACAATTCGCAGTCATGGTCAACACTCAAATAGACAGGTTGAGAAATAAGAGCTCCATCATCTTGTCTTCTCCAATGTCTATGGCTTTCCTCCACATCCTTTGCTTTGCTTTTACTCCATTGCAAGGCCACATCATATTTTGTGCAATGAAGAACCCAAAAGAAAAGACATCTCAATCAATTTCTTCTTCCACAACCTTATGGACCAGCTTCAGTTTCTTCCACTCTCTTGTGGACAACTTCAGTTTCTTGTCCCATGTCGCCAATTTCATTTTCTTTCTCTCCCTTGTCCACAACAACTTCAGTTTCTTTCTCTGCATTGTCAACAACTTCAGTTTCGTTCTCTCTCTTGTGGACAAGTTCAGTTTCTGCCTTCACCATGTGGATACCGATCGACAACTTCAGTTTCTTCAACCATGACTTCAGCTTCTTCATCTCCTTTGTCCACATCAGTTTCTTCATCACTCTTTTCCACAACTTCAGCTTCTTCACCTGCCTTGTCCTCAACTCCATTTTCTTGCTCTGGCACACTATCCAATTCTTCTTTTCCTTCATTTTGGTTAATGAGTTTTTTTGTCTTGGAGGTTCCCATTACTTTGTCAGTCGGATAAGCTGTTTAGAGGCCCTTATAAAACCCAAATGCCTACTAATGAACACAAGTCCACTAGTGACTGTAAACAATTTTACAAGCAATTTTCTACTTGGTTTTTGGTATGGGCTTGTGGAGAATAGCATAGGTTATCACTTATCAACACCTACTACGCATATAAAATAGCCGATTGGCTCTTCAACTACTATTAAATTAAATAATGTGATGAAAAACCCATATGTTTATCAAAATGCAAAAGTATATACAACTTTTAACTTCAAAACATATAACTGAGATTAGCAAATGAGCAATGCATCATAAGCCAAGACAGAGATAACCATTACCATAGCAAATAAGAAAACTAAAAAAAAGCAAACATATGTTCAAGGTGAAAATAAAAGTAACCAAAGTTTAGCACTTGCTTTATTCAGTCCTATGGAGGCCTGTCTATATGATCGAGACCGTTCGTCGATCGTCACCACTATAAATCCAACGGCGACCAGTAGTACACACATTACAGGCACAAAGCGGCCTTAACGTCAAGCTTCCACGCAAACCCTCCACCGTCCATCCTCCACACGTCGCAAGGCACCGTGACTGATCCTCTTTCACGATCTTGACACGTGTACTGTAGTCTCACTCTGCATGTGAACGCAGGGTACGTAAGCATCGGCCTCTCCTTCATCACCAACCTCACGTTCACGTGAAAATGATCATAGCTCATGCCCGGTGCACCTTCCTTAGCCATCTTCCTATACGCCTCATTGTTCCACGTGACTCTCCCTACGCCGTCCGATATGAACCCTGGACACGTGTCCCTCACAAGATTCATTTTCTTCTCCTCATCCGTCCTCCCCAGCCCATGACCGTCGATCCAAGCGTCGGTCACACGCTCGACCGTCACACACGACGAAACCACCACCGTCCTTTGCGATATCTCCGTGGTCTTGTACGGCGTTAACATCCCACCGTCTCCGCCGCTGAAACTCAGCCACAACGGCCCGTTTCGCTTCTGATCATTCTCCGCCGGAGAAACGTTCAGATCTGGAAAAGCTATTTTATCAGGCGTCTCCGGTAGAAGAGACAACGTAACCGCCGCGGTAGTAGGAGCGACGCCGCCGTCGGAAACATTCGATATCTTCCTCCGGTTGCACCTCCGAGGGTTTCCACCTGAACTCTTCCTTTTTCCTCTCCCGGACTTGCCGGGAACATCGGAGCTTCCACCACTATTTGTAGTGGAACCATACTTTCCAGCGCCAGGAGATGCACCTCCGCCGTCGCCGTCGCTGGCCGGTTTAGGAGCAATAGGACGGAACCGAAGCATGATTCGGTCCGCTTTGGAGAGACCGTAACGACCACCGTAGCCGCCATATCTGGCTATGCAACATCCTCCCCTGCCGTCCATCTCTCTCTCTCTCTCGCCCGCTCTGAATCTTTTAGTTATATGAAGAATGTTGAAAAGTAGAAGCCTTTAATGAAGAAGAGTGAAGATGATGAATAGGGTGTTGTAGGTTTTTATAGGAGTTTGATGATGACAAGTGTTTGGTCGATACGCGTGTGTTTGTCGACGATACGACCCTTATCACCGTCGCACATGGGGCTTTTTCTGCTTTTTTCTTCCAGTTAAAGACATTGAAAATTACTCCCTCTGTTTTCTTATATAAATAGTTTTAGATGAATGCACAAATATTAAGAAAGTCATTAATTTTTTCAAAAGTAGCATTGAATGTATAAATTAGGTGTAGTTAAACCAATTATAAATAAGTAAATATTATTTGATTGGTCACACTTAACCCAATAAAGATAGAAATTATTTAAAATTATGAAAACTACTTATATTTTGAAACAAAGAAATTTTGCTTAAACTACTTACAATAAAAAACAGAGGGAGTATTCAAATTAATGTGTATTGGTTTCAAAGTTGAACTAAGCTAGCATTCATTAGTCAACAAAAAAAAACTGACATTCTTTCTCATGATTTATTTTATTTTACAAGTATTTTCTTCTATGGTTTTATTACCTTTTCCCAAAATATAATATTTATATCTACAGAGTTTAAATCTGTGTTTTTGTATTTATATTTAAATAAAGTTACACGTTCAAATTCCATGTGTTTACTTTACTACTATGTTATCTTATAAATTATATTTTGTAATTTTTTTTTCAGATTTAAATTTATTTTCATTTTTAATGTACATAATTTCAGATCTTAAAAACATCATATAGAGTAGACTTCAAGCGAAGTCACTAGCCTTAACGTTTATGTAGATTTCATTAGAAGTCTACTCATATTGATTTTGATTTTTATCATATTTTTCATAATTTATTTTATTTTCTATGTATTGTCTTTCAAAATTTTTATATCATCTCTCATAAATGCAAGATTTACATCTATTGATTTAAAATCTCAGTTTTTATGTTCATATTGAACTAAATTTATAGATTCAAATTCTATGTTTTTGAGTTGCTACTATTTTAACTTAAAAACTATTTTAAAATCTTTTCAAGAATAAACTATTTTTTAAATATTCATCTTTTAGATTGAAATCTTTTCTTTAGTGTAAATTTCTAATGAAGTTTAAAAATTATGGATAGTAAAACTTCAAATAAAGCATACTGGACCATAAACTTTAAGTAGACTTTATAAAAAAATTACTAATTTTTTTTTAAATTATCTTTTCTCATAACTATATTTTATTTTGCAAGTACTCTTTTCAAATACTTCATTTGAACCATCAATACACGGTTGTAAATAAAGAAATATGTTTATGGTGTCTTTGAATTTTTTTGTTATTTTCGAAAATAAAAGAAAACTAAATTATAAAGAAATTTTTGTAAATATTTAAAAACTCTAAGGAGAGTATGGGAAAATCATGGTTAAATAGTATTAACATAAAAATTAGGTTAATTTTTTATCTGATTTCAATTCTTGAATCATTTTTTTTTTAATTTCCATATATCGCTTGAAAATCGTTAAACTCTTTATATGAGATTGTTTATTAGACAGACGTCTAAACCAAATTTTTACTGTCTAAGCTCTCTTATCTAAAAGTCAACATACAAAAAATATTTCGTTTAAATCCGATTTGCCGATTATACGGATGCATATTCACCGATATTTAGAACATTTAAAAAAATAAGCAATGTTATAATATAGATTAGAATATCTTAGTTGAAATTCTAAATATTAAATTTTAAAGGGTATCAATCATATAGTAATACGTTATAAAACAGTACTGGACAATAATTAATTGACATGAACTTATATTTAATTGATCAGATAAACCAATCTAAGGCTATATGTTTTTTTATTCTCGATTTGTTTTAGGTGTGAAAAAATCTGATGACAGCACAAAACCGCATTCAAGACTTTTTATGATTAGGCGCTATATACAGTGTATAAGAAATGGTCACTAACACACGTAATACAATACATAATTACATTAGTAGTTGATTAGTTGATAATCACTTTGACCCTTTTCTGTTTTTACTACTTTAGTACTTTGATTTGTTCGGCTCAAAAAGCAGACATACTACTTTGTAACTGATTTGTTTGGCCTAAATAGATATTTTGTTAATATATTATTTAAAATTAAAAGAATATTTACACATTTACGTGAACGCATTTGTATGAGCATTTACGGATTCTCGTTGTAAATTTTAAATATCTTGAGTTTAACTTCAACTGCGACTCTTCGAGCAAAGAAAATCTTGAACTCAGGTGAACTTACTGGCTGTTGAATTTTGGTCCAGTGCATTCGTGGAATGTTGAATTTTTTTTTCTTATGGATCTGTTCTTAGGCCAATAACCTTTCAGACCTTATACATTTAATTTTGACTAGAAAAAAATTATCATCATTTTAGCCAATGCACACAACTAATTACCGTATTATAGTATCCACAGTTTTTTAAAAGAAAATATTAGTATCCATAGTTATTTGCACGTGCAAGATCTATATATCACATTTCTATATCACATGCAAGATATATTTAATTTTGATTAGAAATTTTTTACTATCCATAGTTATATATCTATGGATAGTAATATTATCCATAGTAATCAAAATTAACTATATAACTATGGATAATATTGCATAGTGATTCACATGCAAGATATATAACTATGGATAATATTACTATCCATAGTTAATTTTGATTAGAAAAATGTTCTCATCATTTAGCCAATGCACACAATTAATTACCGTATTATAGTATCCACAATTTTTTTTAAAAAAAATATTAGTATCCATAGTTATTTGCACATGCAAAGATATATATCACGAAACTGTCATCACTATAATAGGATTCTAAATTAATAGAGCCTGTTTTCAGAAAAAATCAATAGGTAACAATAATCAACTGTTAGAAATGGAACCTTGTTTTATGTGTTTGTTTGAATGTTTGTTTACATTCAGATTTTTTTTTTTTGAAAACGAATATATTTTAAGATACTAATGTTTTGAAATTATAATAAAATTATTAATTTCAGATATTGATATTAGTAAAACTTTGAAGGATAAGGAGATTGGCTGTGACACATAACATGAAATCCAATGTTCACAGGTTTCAGATAACTTAGATGCTGGTTACAAAATTGAAAGACAAAAACATCTAAGCAAATGTATCAGAGATCATATCCAGCTAGTCATATGAATATAAAACATAAAAATTATAATCCGAACAATGTATTTTGTCACAGTTGATGTTCATATCCACTTAAATAAACAATTTTATCATTGCAATATATACTGACGTGCAAACTATGATCTCGTTTTTTCCAACATTTACGAGGTATATATGTAGATGAAAAAGAAGAAGCCAGCTATGCCAAAAGGCATAGTCACATACATATTTATGAGGAATGAGGCAACATTCATGTATTAAAATAAAATAATACCTGAATTTCACTGCTTCGTTCCAAATTTCTTAAGTTCCAAAACGTAGGTGTTCTTTTTTTTTTTCCTTTTGGGTAGAACCAAATGTAGTTGCGATTTCAAATTTCAATAGTGAATTTTATTTTATTTTCAACAACTTCCAATCATGAAGAAATGCTAAGATTAGGTTAAAAATATATATTCCAATGGAAGAAAAAGGTAATGTTAGGCATGGTCCAAGAGATAAGGGGTTCATATATTATCATTGACCAATTCTGATTTTTATTTAGTGGAATTTAAATTGAAAAGGTGATCGCGACTCTAGATCTCGAATCTTAATTCAGGGGACAAGGTCGATGATCATCTCATATCTGAAGACGAATTTTGTACCAATGGAGTTAGGTCACCTCTTTACAGCAAAAGAAAAAGAATGACCAATACTTATAATGACACATTGGTGTAAGATTTTGAAGAAATATATCTCTATCAGATAAATTTCTTTCCTGTCAAACATTTGTATACGAAAAGTATGATTTAACATATATATGCTGTTTGTGTTCAAAAAAAACATATATATGCTGCAAGATATATTGCGAAACAAACAAAAACCTTTGAACTACTTATATATAAAAACGGAATGAAGTAATAAATAAGTTGTGTTTCTTTTGTCTTTTTTTATTATATTTTATAACCTTCTTACACTGATCTTGCTTAGCTATAAGTCTATAACCAATAACCTATCAACAAATTAAGAATATACTCTTTTCATTTTATAATATAGATGATGTTGTAGTTTGATGTACAAAAATTAAGAAATTTATTCTTTTTAACATTTTAAATATATAATTCTAAAATTATTCAATTAATAATTAAAAACTATAAAATCTAATAGGTTGAAAATTTTCCAATAAAATTAAAATTCATTTTAAAAATTTAAAACATCTTATTTTTTGAAACAATTTAAATTTTCTAAAACATAAAAGAATACATATATATACCTATTTTGGAGACATAAATTTTCAAAAACTCGTATGTAGTATTTATAATAAAACAGCAAAAAGACATACTACAGCATGGCGCCGTGGCCCTATCCTATTCGAGAAAATTATGTACACAAGAGCATGCCTAATGGGTGGGGGCGAGGAGGTGGAGTTCTCTCCAAAAGTTTTTTTTAATATATATATATGTTAGTATTTAATTGCGGATTTCTAGAAACTACAGGAAATCGAATCAAAATTTTCTAAAATACTAACTAAAATATAGTCCGTGTTAAATGCGGATCGGATTATGGTTTTTTTGTTTTTCTTAATTTACAAAATAAAACTATTACAGTTATTATAGATTAGATGTTCGGTTATTTGGAGTTTGTGTGTTGCTAATGTAAGTTTCAAACTTGCTCAGCGGATCTATCCAATAACCAACATATTATGCTTTGTTCACTGCTTAACATTAAATATTACCATTTTAGTATCTAACTATTTTGGATGATGCATGAATTTTCACTACCTGCAATACGCACTGCGAAGATAATTAGAAGAAACAAGTATACAAAACTATAAGTTTATTCACATAATATTATAAACATAGCTTCAAATAAAAATATTCTTTTTACCAAAAAAAAATATGTTGTTGGTTATTCACCCATCGTAGTGTTTTGCGTCCATATATAAATAGTTTCCATTTGAATTCACCATCCTTTAACATAAATAGCGTCCATATCTAAATATCTTCAAACTGTTCTTGGGTCATTTACAGATAAATATTAAATATTATTGATATCATTTAAAGATATTTTTATTTTCTTTAAAGATTATATTTTCAATTAATTAAAGGAAATATCAAATAAGACATGTTAGTTTATATATATATATATATATAGGCGGATCCAGAAAAAAAATAGATTAAGTCAGAAAACAATAAAAGTGTTACTGGTGCCAACCTTGGTTTTGGAGGCTCAGATACCAGACTAAACCATCTTAACTACTGATTTTTCTATAGTTTTCTACACAAAATCAACATTTTATCATATTTTGTGGTGTTAAGTGATGATGTGGGTTCGCCCTTGTATATATACATATATATGTATATATATATCAAGAAATTTTTGGAGAGAACCTCCATTAGGAGTACATATAACTTGCTAAAATAAAATAAAGGGTAACCATAAAATAAACACTACAAGAAATATGTCCATTGTTAGCGCGGATTTTATGCTATGTTAGGGGTTTGATAGCGTTTTACCAAATGCTATGTATGCGGCAGCAATCATAGATACCCCTTCTACGATAGCATTTTCGTAACGCTACAAAAAATAGAGATACAATAGCAATATTTGAATGCTATTATTAAATTATATAATGATTCATATTTCGTGCAATGATAGGTCATTCTAAAATTAAAAAAACTAAATTAAATTTAAACCCAATTTTTTTATAATTAGAAATAAATTAAATTTATTGATAAATAAATTTCGGGTTTACAAAACTAAACCAGAAAAAAAAGTAAACCACAATGGTTTATCCAATTCGGTTTACACTAAACCCTGAAAACCCTAAAAAAAAAAACACTAAACCTAAAAAAAAAAAGAAAACTCCAGCCGCGTTCACTCACGTCCATGAATCTTCTTCATCTTCCTTCACCACCTGTATCTACTAAGAACAAAAGAAGCACCGATTCTTATTCTTCTGATCCTCACCGGTGGAGTCTCTGATTCGTCATAGGTCCACTTCGGGAGACTCCGCTCACGACCACAGACCGGGGGAGTATCTCTGCTCACGACCAAGAAAAAAAAAAAACTCAACAGAGAGCGACAGAGAAATAGAAACACCATGAACCTTGTCTCCTCCACAAAACAAAATCAGATCCATAATAAAACATCAGATACAAAAATAGTGAGAGAGAGACCGTGGTGGGGGTGGGAAGGCGACCGCGGTGGTGTAGCATAGGATGAGACGCAGTGGTGGTGAGGCGAGGAGGAGACGTGGTGGTGAGGCGAGGAGGAGACGTGGTGGGACAGAGATGGGAGAGGTGAGAGGTGAGAGATATGATATTTGAGAGTGAAGGAGAAGAAGGAGAAGATGAAGAAGATGAAGAGTGAATCGAAAAAAAGATAGAGAAGAGAATGAGATGAGATCTGCCGTGGAGAGAGAGAGAGGAAAAAATAAAAAGCATAAATCTCAACCTTTGGATGTAAATTAATCCAATGGCTAAGAAGTGTGATCCATGTATCTGGATCTTATTGGTCAGAAAATTTTGTCTTTCTTTTTCTGTTTTTCTTTTTGTTTTGTTCTTTAGTATCTGATAATTTGTTTTGTAAGTAATTTTTCTTAGTTATATCTTACATTTCTTTTTTTGATCAAAACGTATCTCTTATATAAAAATTTATATTTTGTAGTTTATAATTTAAACTTAAAGTTTTACTTTTTGAACATAAGAAATTGATTTATTTTAAGAATTGATGTTTAAATTTGAAAATATTAGATTGATATCAAGATAAGATTTTGGTCATCATTTTAAAAATTTGTATGTTTATACTGAAATCTGATTTATAATTCAATCTGATTTGTATTTCGTTTATAAATTTGTATGTTTGATTCTAATGCCGAAAAATTTAAAATTTAGATTTTATGGTTTAAAAGAAATTATGATTAAGAGTAAAGTTTGGTTTTGTGTTTTAAGGTTTGGATGTTGGAATATGAGGTTTAGGGTTAAGGTTTAGTATTCTAGATTAAAGTTGGAAAATAATAGATTTGAAGAATAGATATAAGATTTGTAGTTAAATTTTTAATAATTTAGATTTGAATTTTATACTTAAGAGTATTGAATGTGTAGTTTATGTTTGAAATTATGATTTAGGATGTAGGGTTTCATTCAAGATAAAAGATATGTATTTAGTAAATTATACTTTAAGATTAAGAACATAAAATTTTGAGTTTAATTTTAAGATTTGAAGTTAAAATATGAAAAAATTAGAGTCTTAAGGGTTGTATATAGAGTTTAGGCTTGAAAACATGTTTGTGATTTAGGGGTTCGAATAGCTTTTCATAGCATTAGTAGATTTTCTTAGCATTATAAAAATGTTATTATATGTTTTTGATAGTATTACTTAAACCGCTTAAATAATATTTTTGGCGCTTACATCTAATTACCCGCTAAGTATTGGCGGTATCAGGAATTTTATCTTCCCGCTCACTTCATTTTCAGAATAGCATTAATTAAGTGTTATTTTAAGTTTTCATCTATTATAGCGTTTATCCAACGTTGTTATATAATACAAATTTTTTTAAGTCATCTACGATAGCAGTTCAGTAAA
Organism: Raphanus sativus; assembly: GCF_000801105.2. Classification (NCBI taxonomy): domain Eukaryota; kingdom Viridiplantae; phylum Streptophyta; class Magnoliopsida; order Brassicales; family Brassicaceae; genus Raphanus; species Raphanus sativus. The sequence goes on along the minus strand of NC_079515.1, from coordinate 33,452,766 downwards.
ACGTGCTATAATAATATGCTATCAATGTAGACTTTTTTTGCAGTGAAAAGTAGATTCGGAGGGGAGTTCCAAGAAGCGGTGGCATCTAGAAAATTTGAAGGGTGTTTGTGTTGCGTTGTACTTTGCATGGTAACACGCAAGGGGACACGTAGTGACATGTAATTAGCCACAATATTAATTAACTGTCATTAATTCAGATATATGATTAAAGTAATCAAACAGGCTTAGTAATCAGTCTACCCGGCCCTAGGATCGTCCAAATTTAAAGTGGGAAGAAACTGGCTGATGTTGAGACCTGATAGTTAGGTTTGATTCTCATAATTAGCATTCGATCTCATCTTCTATTTCATGAAGACATTTTGTTAAAAAAAGATCTTATATTCCATTTCTTCATCATATTACTACTAGATACTATATTCTAAACAGTAATATTACAAAGTTCAAGAAAAGAAAACAATAAGATTACTAACATTTACTACTAGTATAAAACCCATTAATTACATTATGTTGTTACAGACAATACCCTGAACGTGAAAAGAAATTATTATTTATAATCAAATAGTTCAGTTCTTCTCATGGTATATAATATATTATTAAATACAAACAAGTACTAGTGGTTCCACTTTGCGGACGTTCCTATAGATGGTAATGCAAATAAAGAGCATGCCATGCTTTCTAAAAGAAGAAGGTTGCACACATATAATCTTTTGGGTTTGGATCAGATCAATTATATATGGTCTAAAGACATTGATTACTACGTATTAACAAAATTTAATAAACATTGATTAAAAACATTGATTACCTTTGCCCTCACTCTCACCTACTGCTTCTTTACCTAACTATATAACTACATTTATATAGCAAAAACTAGCCAACAGTTTCAGCATAAACCACCACCATGTAAACATGTTGAAATGTTTTTGTTTATGTCAATTTTTTTTCACTTCAAAATTTCTTTAGGCACTAATGCATTTTACATCATTTACTTAGTCTTAGGGCGTTTTGCTTCTCAATGAACCCTCGGATGACCAGTTTATATAACAGATACTGAACTCTAATAAGATTTATGTTTGGTACATTTGGTATTTTAAAAACATTTAATATACATTTTAGTTTTATACTTTTATACTCTTTCTGTTTCACATTAAATGAAATTTTAGATTTTCAAATTTATTTCATTATAAGCATCGTTTTACATTGTTTTGTTTGATTTTTTTAATTAATGAATAAAAACTAAGAGTAATAACTAGACATTTTATACTTGTATTAAAAATAAACGATTCTTATTATGAAATGGCAGGAATATAATATAAGACTAGTCAAATAAGGAATCGTAATCAACACAAGGCATAGTAATTAGCTCATACCGGTGCTGTATCCTATGAATTATAATTTTCGATCATTTTTTAATATGCGGTACTTATACCTATGAAAAGATACTAAATTTTAGATGAAGTAAAGCTTATAGATGGATTTCTCTTCAGATATTCAAATTAATGATAAGTTGTGAATTTATATCCATGTGACTACATGATTAAGTGTAATGGAATACATTTGAACCCCTCATGTTGCTTAAGAACCTAAAGCACATGCCAATAGACTACCACCGGTTATAAATTTCTATTATAATAGACGAAGTATAGTCCAATGATTTAATAAGCAGATGGGATGGGACAAAGCAATCTTATCCGCTAAACTGTATATCTCATTTTCTTAAGTGTTGTATCCTCATGTTTGTTAGAGTTGATTTAACAAAGAAGCTTCCGACCAACATCATCTCTGGGTTCTCAAATGGAAGGGAAGTTGACATCTCAGTCTCATATCCCTGGCTGCCTTTGAAGTGTGAGTCATGTGGCAAGTACGGTCACCTGAGGAATAAATGCAAAATGACTCTTATGGGCCAGCATAAAGAGAGAAAGCGCTCTGTTAGCCCGTCAACTGAAGCATCGAAGCAGAGGCATAAGTCGAGACAGGGACGTCAGAAGCATGTAAATGTCGTTCCACCTACGAGTAAGGTGGCCGGCAGAACAGCTGATATTGTACCTGACAAGGACGCTGGTAAAGCTCTTGCAGCACCAACACATCTGGAGGAGGGTGAAATTGCTCAGGAAGGATCTTCTGATGGGTATACTGGTGAAGTGAAATCCAGCTGCGCATCTGGAAAATATCAGTTGAATTTTCTTGGAACTAAGGCTGTTGGTGAAGTCAAGGTCGGTGGGCCCTCTGTGTCTGATGGTAATGCAGGAGTAGAGAATGATGTCAGTGTTGGAAAGTCGGACAATGCTAGTTCTGGGTTGGATGCGTCTCGTGGAACTGATGATTCTTCTGGGTCTGCAGGCGATGATAACCCTTTTTTCCTGGCTCAAGGCAGGAGGTGTGGCCGTAAGGTCACAAAATCCCAGTAAATTTATTATGTCGATGTTTTTTGCGTGGAATGTGCGAGGACTCAACCACGATAGACGCCACAAAATGGTCAAAGACTGGATTAATATTCATAGACCTCTTTTCGGAGCTTTTCTAGAGACTCATATTCAAGAAAATAATGTAAATAGGATCTTGAATGCAATCCCTGATGGCTGGAGATTTTTTGGCAACTATAATCACCACGGGTCAGGGCGGATAGTAGTTGTTTGGGACCCTTCGGTTTCGGTTTTTGTTTACAGAGCCTCGGCTCAAGCTGTGACTTGTGGTATTTATATCATGGCGGAGAAGGTGCATCTTACAGTTACTTTTGTCTATGCTTTTAATACGGTAGCAGTTCGCAAACAGCTATGGGATGAGCTTATTGATATCCGGCTCTCGTCTCCTGTTAGAGATAGCCCTTGGTCAGTTGTGGGGGATTTCAACCAGATTATTCGGACCAGTCAGCACTCAGGTTTCCCTCAAGTTGTTGTTGATACTGCTGGGATTGACGACATGAACCTGATGCTCCAGGAGGCTGAGTTGTTTGAAGCGCAAGCTAAAGGAGTTCCCTTCACATGGTGGAATAACAATGAAGCTGATCCTATATCTAAGAGGATTGATCATGCCCTTATCAACCAGCATTGGGCGCCATCTTTTCAGGACTCGTATGCTGACTTCTTACAGCCGGACCAATCTGATCATGCTCCGTGTGTCTTCAGGGTTCCATCGCTCAGGAGGAACAAGCGTAAGCCTTTCAGATTTTATCACCACGTTATTGATCATCCCAGCTACGCCTCTTCTGTTTCTGATGCGTGGGCAGGGGCGGTTGATCCTGGTACTAAACAGTTTCAGCTCGTTCGCCGAATGAAATTACTTAAACCGGTTTTGAGGAATCTAAACAGGAGTCACTATAGTGGTATCACAGGGAGAGTAAAGGATCAAACGGTGATTGTTGAAAGTCTGCAGCGTAATATACTCACACAACCCGATAGTAACACGGCAGCGGAGGAGCACAGGGCACGTGCCAAGCTGAATATGCTCTTAACTGCGGAACAAAAATTTTATAGACAGAGATCCAGGGTGCGGTGGGCAGATGTGGGAGATAGGAACACGGTTTTCTATCATAAAACCGTTGCTCAGAGAAATGCTGCAAACCATATTCATTACCTAATTGATGAGTCTGATCAATTCTTGGGAGGTATTGAGGATATAAAGGCGCACTCCTCATCTTATTTCCACAACATATTGGGCCAGACAGACCTCCCATCCTCCCCGGCTTCTGTAGATGGGCTCAGGGATCTTCTGACCTTCAGATGTTCTGATCTCCAGCAAGCTTATCTGAAAAGAGATGTCCTTGAAGCAGAGATTAAAGGAACCCTTTTCTCCATGCCTCTCAATAAAAGCCCTGGGCCAGATGGATACTCGGTGGAATTTCTACGGGCTTCTTGGGATACGGTGGGAAATGATGTGGTTGCTGCCATTGCAGAGTTCTTTCGGAATGGTCGTCTCTTAAAAGATCTGAACACAACTGCCATTGCTCTTATTCCGAAAACTCCGGCAGCATGTAAGTTAACTGATTACCGGCCTATCAGCTGTTGCAATATTATCTACAAGGTGATTACGAAGATAATTGCAAACAGGCTGAAACCTATCCTCCGATCATCTATCAGCCGATGTCAGTCAGCCTTCCTAAAAGGGCGCAGCTTGGGTGAAAATGTACTACTTGCATCAGAGCTGATCAGGAAGTATGAGGCGCCAAACTGTGCTCGAAGTAGTATGCTGAAAATTGATATCCGTAAGGCCTTTGATACTGTCTGTTGGGACTTTGTCATCAAGATACTGGAAGCCCAAAACTTTCCTCCTATCTTCGTGACTTGGATACGGGAGTGTATCACTTCCCCAAGGTTCTCTATTGCAATCAATGGTGAGCTTGCTGGCTTCTTCCCAGGTAAGAAAGGTCTTAGGCAAGGAGATGCAATATCTCCTTATCTCTTTATAATGGTGATGGAAGTGCTTTCAAAGCTCCTGGAGAGGGCCGTGGACTTGGGACACATAAGGCTACATCCTTCATGCTCCACGCCCAGAATCACACACCTCTTGTTTGCGGATGATCTCCTCGTGTTCTCTGATGGATCTAGGCACTCAATCTCGGGTGTCAAGGATGTGATGACAGGTTTCAAGGATTGGTCGGGGCTTGATATGAACGCTGCTAAATCAGAAATTTTCTTTGGAGGGTTCTCGGAGATTGAATCAGCAGTCATAAGCGACATCTCAGGTTTTAAAAGAGGGACTTTTCCTACGCGCTATCTTGGTCTGCCCCTTAGCCCGAAGAAGATTAGCTATGCTACGCTGCAACCGTTCCTTGAGCGCATAACGTCAAAGCTCAACTCGTGGACTGTTAAGACACTATCTTTTGCTGGTAAGATTATGCTTGTAGCATCAGTGATCTATGGTATGGTTAACTTCTGGAGTTCGGTGTTCTCTCTCCCGAAGAGGTTCTACAATAAGGTGGACTCGCTGTGTGCATCTTTTTTATGGAACAACAAGACTACCTCAGCCTCTGGTGCTAGAGTGTCCTGGGAAAATATTTGTAAGCCAAAGCAGGAAGGGGGACTTGGAATTAGGAAATTGGAAGAATTTCAAGCAGTTTTTGAGTTGAAAAGAGTGTGGAGTTTTTTCTCTGAATCAGGCTCAATTTGGGTAGCATGGCTTAGGAGTAATGTGTTTGTTGATCACACTTTCTGGACTGCCAATGACTCCAGCAGATACTCCCCTACAGTTAAGAGGATGCTCAAGGTAAGGCCACTGATCTCTGATTTGCTGAGATGTAATATTGGAGATGGGAGAGCAGTGAGTTTTTGGTATGATTGGTGGACGGACCTAGGGCCGTTAATTAACGTGTTTGGACGGAGGGGACCAAGAGAGCTACAGGTTCATATCGATTCTACGGTCTGCAACGCAGTTCGGAATGGAGCTTGGTTTTTGCCACATGCCAGGTCTGATGAGGCAGTAACACTCCAGATTGTTCTCTCTACCATGGATGTTCCTTCTGATACGCGTGGGAGTGACAAGTTCCTTTGGAGGAATGGTCCTTGCTCCTATCTACCTAAGTTCTCCTCTAAAGGGACTTGGAATTACATTAGGGAGACGTCTCCTACAGTACCGTGGTCTAATCTTGTCTGGTTTAAGGAGGAAGTACCTAGATGCACCTTTGTTACTTGGTTATCTGTTCAATCAAGGCTGCCAACTCGAGACAGACTCGTGTCTTGGGGGATGAATGTACCGTCTTCATGCGCTTTGTGCACTACTGGTATGGAAAATCACGAGCACCTATTCTTCGCATGCGGGTTTGCTAAAGCGGTGTGGGCTCATTTCACTGGCTGGATGCTTCCCACAATACCTGATTCCTTCACTTCGCTGCTCTCTCTACTGGAACAGCAGCGCTTTGTGTCTTATAAGGGTACCAGTTCAGTCCTAAAACTCTTGCTGCAGGTGATTGTTTACAATTTGTGGCGTGAGAGGAACAGCCGTATCTTCAGGCAAGTATCATCATCCGAAGCTGCGGTCATTGCTAGAGTTGATCGATCAGTGAGAGATCGTCTCCTCTCCCTACCTCCCCGTGCTGAAGACTCTTTTTCTTTGTTGCAACTCTTTTTCTCGGTTATGTCTTCTTTTCCTCCTTAAGTAGTTTATTTTGCATTGTAATGTAATAAGTGGTTTCCACAATAATGTAAACTCAGAAAACTGGTATAAATCTTAACATTTACACCAAAAAAAAAAAACAAAATCTTAAGCTACGTTAATACTTATAGTTTTTTTTTCTTTAAAATCTCAATATCAAAATTATTGCTTTAATTTATTAATTAAAAGATAAAAGGAATAAACTACACACAAACACACCAAATTACATAACTTTTTTTTTCTTTTGTGGATTTTATATAAATTTGTATACACTCACGTAAGAGTTTGTGTGTTTTATATAATATAAATATTTTATCGTTTCAGTTATATATTATTCCTGCCCACATATTGTTTTATAAAATTAAGACAAGTACTAAATCCTATCAGCAAAACAAGAATATTTCAAGCACATTCCGCCAATCAGAATTCAACAACTCAAGAAAGATGTGTGCATATGTAAAGAGAGCTCGACGACACAGAGAAAAAGGTTGGACCGAATCACCACAAAGCCATGCTCAAGAACCCTAACTGGTGATGTTGGCTAAATGAATTTGTGACACGTATGTGTGCATTTGTTTGTGACAGTCAGTAAAGTAAAAAAAGCTAATGTCTGATGTCCCAATAAGGATGTTGAAACTGGTCGTTTTGTCTGTGACACTTGTACATTTATGGAAAGGAGGAGCCATGTCTACCGCGCACTCTTTAGTTTATTCCTTCCTATTTTGTCGTCATTCTTTAGATAACAATTTACTCTGAAAACAGTTCACCTTTCATATGTTATTCTAAATCTGTGTCGATTGATAGTATCAATGTAATTTCAGCATAACTTGCTACTTTCACTGTAAGAGATCTTATTTTATAAATATTCGAGTATGTACTATTTTTAAATGCTTTATATTCAGTTTCAAAAAAATGTTTTATATTCCGAGTGAGAATTAATTCTATATGTAATACAGCTTCAACTAAAGTTTTATACTATTTCAAATATTAATTATGTGATGCTGACCAAAAGAAATACATATATAAACAGTGGCCTGCAAATCGACATTTGGTAGTTGTGTAATTTTTGGTGGTGCTGACCAAAAGAAATAATATTTCAAATAGATTATGTTAACTATGCGACATTTTTTCAGTGTGAACGGGGTGAATCACATAACATGTGTGAAACGAACTTGTTGAATTTTTCTTAATCTTTGAAACTTTCTATATATTTTGCAAAAGTATGTTGTTCATGTGATTTCACCAATGCTATTTTTACCAACTCGGAAAATATTATTAAAATTATTTGTGTATGTTGAAATATAATTATACACTCTTTAGTAGGTTTTTTTTTTCTCAACACACTCTTTTTTGACTAATACACACTCTTTAGTCGTTTATGTGAAAGATAAAACTTCATTATGGCAAAAATATAAAATATATGCCGTCTCACTCCATTAGTCACAGATGAACAATGAATGAATGTAATTTTCTACGACGACCAAAAAACAGTTCTGCACATTTTTACACTGGAGAACATGTACACATGTTTTACAACGATTGGATACAGCTGGACATGTCTGTGGCAGGTGTTGCCTTCAGACGCAAGTAATCTGGGCTACAAGAAGCCCTGCGTAGAGAAGCAAGAAAAACCTGTTCTAGAAGAAACCTATAGACCTGTGTTTCCCATGACGGCACATACACTCCGGCACGGGATAAGCCACCACGTCACGATCTCTCCGCCCTCTCCGTGACTCAGGATGACCTTGAGACTTACCGTGAAGCTTCCTAGCCACACGACTTAGCTCAGAATCCGAAACAGAAGGATTCTCCATTAAAGGAAGCATCGCTCTCTTGTTAGGCATTATAAACTTCCTGTGCCCTACATAAGCTCTGTTTCCCTGAAAAGATCAAAAGAGGTTATTGCATGATTCAATCGGGAGTCTACATAAGGGACACGTATTAGTCTATTTACCTGCATAGCTTTGGCCATGTTTCCACCATGTGAAGGAAGAAAAACATCGCTGCTAAGCGAAACAATGTAGTCAATAGCAGCCAAAGCTGTAGATCTATTGGTGTAAGGCAACAGCTCTCCTTTATGAGCTAATGTCTCCTTTGTCACCAAATTAGGAAACTCTTTAGCGAGTGGCTCCATCGCTCGTGACCCACCAAACGGCTCACCTCCTGCCACATATATCGATGCATTCCTCGGTGCTCCTAATGCCTTCAGCAACCTTGAAAACCAAGAAAAGACTCCAGCTTTAGGGTTAACTTTCTTCTTTTAAATTTCTTCTTTTAGTAAGTTACCTTGCAATCTCATATGCATTGAGAGGACACAAGCCAGCAAGCCTACGCTCTGTATACGTCAAGTTGAGTCTACCAGTGAGGTACCTAGGCTGAGACATTCTTGTTTCCGCTATGATTCGATCGAACTCTGAGCCTAAACCGGTGAGACAACCGGTTCTTACCCACACATCTTTCTCTAGCCTCAAGTGGAGAGCTATGTACGGACCTTCAATCCACATCCTTCTCGCGAGTTTGTTCCCGAGATTCTCAATCGGTGGAGTGAATCTCAGTGCATGGAAAGCAACTTTGCATCTGAGTTTCTGCAGATCCGGAGGGAGATTCTTAGCTAGCCTTGAGTCTAACCCTTTCAACACCAAAAGCCCTTCCTCGTTCAACTGCATTTATACAACATAAACATGATCAAAACCAAATCAAATCAGAGAAAGTAAGCAGCAGAAAGTCATCATCAGTCATCACACCTGTTTGAAGAACTTAGCACGGATCCAAACGGGAGAAACATCCCACGGAATCTGATTCTCTATAGTCTGTCTAGACATCAGATGCGTCGACGGTAGAGAAGAAACAACACGCACGTCTGATCTAAGCGTTTTCTTGAAATGCTCCACGTCGAACACGTCTGAGAACTCACTGAGAAGAAACCACACAAAACAAAAAAAGATCACTAAAACCCTAGAAGATACCTTGACTCACAAGTTAACTTTGTTTTTTATTAATTAAATACCTTTCGTCACCCCAAACTCGGTTCACCTGCAAAACAGGAACAACGAGAGCAGCTTCAAGAATCGTGGCGATGACAACAGCGTCAACGATCTGATTACGTTGCTGGTTGAGTCCACCGGAGACAACAACGACGAGGAAACGTTTCCTCTCTCTAGAGACTCTCGCAGCTTTCTTCCTGTAAGTCAAACTGAACTCCAAACACGGCTCGTACCCTTCGCCGTCAGGCTGTTTCCAGAACTCGCTCTCCTCCTCCGTCATGTTCCCCGAGCGTCCTCCTCTCGCCGGCAAAGGAAGCAGCGTGGAAGGGACCGAGACGGCGGCGAGGGAAGTTAGGAGACGGCGAGGGTCGTCTGAGATAAAGAAACCGAGCGGGGAAGACGGTGAAGTCGCGGAGAGGCAAGTGCCTGAAGAGGATGCGAGGAACGAGATCCCGGAGAAGACGAGGGAGAGTGAGATGAGGAGGAGGAAGACTTGCTGAGGCGTGCATCGAGTTAGGTGGTTGTTACTATGGTGGTGGTTGAGGTATCGAGGGCTGGTTGATCTCTTAGGGGGAGAGAAGAAGAGGAGGGAGAAGTGGAGGAATGGAGATGGTGGATGCGGAGTGAAGAAAGGGTTCTTGATTGTTCGCAGCGTTTTCGCCATTGAAGCTCTTTCAAAAGTTTCTTCTCTCTGCGGAAAGAAAAGAGTTTAGAAGAAGGAGAGAGAGAGTCGTTAATTCTGTTACAGAGATTATAACCAACTGATATTGCAAATCGCTCCTCTGTATTTATAGCTTGTTACAATTTTAGACCTTAATTTTGTTTAGGCGCTAAATTAGCCATGATCAAGTACCGATTCGGTGATTATGATGTTTCAGAGTCGAACTTGAATTATGAGTTTTGAAAACTGGAGAATCTCAAGTTACGACCGGTTATCATTTTGGTTAGTACTTGACCGGTATTCTATCAGAGTTGTTGTTAATCAAAGAGGAAGAGGAATGTAATGAGACTGCAGAAAAGAACTCCTGTGTAAGACAGGAGACAACATAGAATATTCAAGATCGTTTCGATCCAAAGTATCAATTATTTTTGCCGATGTTTTTTTAAAAAAAAAAAAGACTAAGAAAAAAACTGTCATTCCGCAGATGAGTTGATATATAGATGATTGTCTCTCTCTTGTAGGAAGGAAAAAGAATGGATTCTAACCAGAGGAGATGACTGCTTGAGCCTTCACCATCACGACAATGCTTTTTGAACCTCTGATGTCACTTCTTTGGGAGGCTTCTCGGCGTGGATGTTTGTAAGAACAGACTTCTTTGCGTAATAGTCAATCACCTGTCAGCAATGAAAGAACGTTAACATGAGAAGGTTGGGGCAAACAGAGCCTAGAGAAGTAATGTGAAAAAGGAATCAATACCGGTTCAGTTTGACTGTGGAAAGCAGCAAGCCTCGACCTTAGAACCTCAGCATTATCATCTTTGCGTTGGATCAGAGGCTCTCCGGTGATCTTCAATAGAGACAATCATCAGTTAGTCAACAGATGTTTTGGAGGGAACTTGAATAAACAGAATCATTAAGAGTCTTACATCATCAACTCCAGGGGTCTTGGGAGGTGCGAACTTGGTGTGGTAACTCCTGCCACTCGATGGGTGGATCCATCTCCCGGTTATTCTTTCCTCCAGGACTGAGTCATCAATGGCAAAGTTGAGAACTTTGTCGATTCCAGTTCCACGCTTCTTAAGCATCTCATCTAGCTGCAAACAAACTCCAAAAAACAACCATAAGAACAAACAAAAAGAGAGACAGAAGAAATTGTTTATATAGAACAGCAAGCAACCTTCTCTGCCTGAGCAACAGTCCTGGGAAACCCATCAAGGATGAAACCTTTCTGGCATTTTGGCTTGTTCATGGCTTCATCAATTATACCAACAACCAACTCATCAGTGACAAGCGCTCCCTGTAAAAAGATCACAAAAGACGATAATCAAATCAACAAAAACAATGGAAACAATGAGGAAAGGAGATGTCTCTCAAAGAAGGAAAGAAAAAAAAAGAGGTGACCTTGTCCATAGCTTCTTTGGCCTTGAGACCAAGAGGGGTCTTAGAAGCAACAGCAGCTCTCAACATGTCGCCAGTGGATAAATGACACAAGCAATACTCATCCTTCACTATTGGAGATTGTGTACCTTTCCCTGACCCTGGAGGTCCTGCAATTCACACAAAACAAAGTATTCTCAACACTCCATCCACGAAATCACACCTCACCTTGATTCTCATAGCAAAAGAGACAACTTATTCACACCTTCTAAACACAACCTGAATTTTACCAAATATATTTGCCCTGGTCTAGAAACTTATGTGACACAACCAAATAATGAAATTTTAGATCTACAACGTCTGAGACAACTTATTCACACTTTCGAAATACACAAAAATATATCAGTATTAACATTACAGTAACATAGTATCTGACAATACTAGACAAAACAGTGAAACTTAGATCTACAATGTCTCTCGTGTCAGAAAAACAAACAAACAGAACCAATTGAGAAGAAACTTAGTGTAACATCACTCGCAGATTTTTTTTTTTTAATTTCATGATTCCGATATCGCGAAAGACGAACTTGTTCAAGCTCACTGAAACATTCTCTCAGATCTAAAAGTTACCCTTCGTAAAAAGTTTTTAACTTTCTCCATCAATACAGTTAAAATTCACCAGAAAAAAAACAATCAATTGAACGATACAAGTTCCGGATCCAACGAATTAGATTTAGTCGTTTGCCGAGATAAGCGATTGAAGACGTACCAATGAAGATGAGACGTTTGTCAGGCTTTTGTGCACATTTGAGGCGGCGGAGGAGCTCGGACATGAGATCCACAGTTTGAACATCTTCCAAATCCGCCATGGTTTCGCTGCTGTGTTGCTTCAAAGTCTTCGTTTCACTGCAAAGGTTTTTTTTTTGCCCTCGTTTAGTCAAAAGGATATAAGCCCACAGTAAACCGCACTCGGGTTTTCTGGATTCGGGTCGGGGCTCCTGGTCTCGTGGATGACTCATGACTGTGACTGTACACTCACTTAGCCCAATTAACGGCCCACCAAAATAATATTTGTGGGGGTGGGCGAATGGTTTAGTGATAATAAAACCCTAATTAAGATCCGGTTAAGAAAGAACCGGATTTTGTGTATTCGTCTCCATCAGATAAGAAAGAAAGAAAGATAGTTTACAGTCACAGAGATACTTTTCTCTCTCCATTTCCCGCTTCCCCTAATCGCCCATCCTTAAACCCCTTATCTCTCCATCTTAGGGTTTCTTTTGTTTTTGTTATTACACTGTAATGAAACCTGCTGCCTCTTTGCAAGGTTACCCTTCTTCCTCTATCTACTTCGATGCTCGCAGACCAGTTCCTACTTCTCCCTCCAAAATGGCTGCTTTCAGTGCTCTTTCGCTTTCTCCTTACACTTTCACCTTCCGACAAAGCTCTCGAGCTAGGCCTACCGTGTCGTGCTCCGTCACTTCTCCTCCTGCTTCTTCTGGTCTCTCGTCTTTTCCTCTCTATTTTTTTATTTTTTTTGATAATGGGTTTTGTAGTATTTTCAATTGGTACAAAAAAGGTTGAATTTTTTTTTTTTGAAGATTTGATTTTCGTTGGAGATTCTTACTCGGACTGTATTGATAGTTTTATCTAGAATATTTGACTTTTATTGTGTTTATAAGTTCTTTGATAGTAAGTGTTACTCGCTGTGATATTATATTGACTCTGCTTGTCGGATCTTTGTGTAATGTTCGTTTTCAGGTACATCTTCGTCCTCTAAGACACCTCGCAGAAGATCTGGTCGACTAGAAGGAGCTGGGAAAAGCATGGAGGACTCTGTAAAACGTAAAATGGAACAGTTTTATGAAGGAACCGATGGACCTCCGCTCCGTGTTCTTCCCATTGGTGGCCTGGGTGAGATTGGGATGAACTGTATGCTTGTTGGCAACTATGATCGTTACATTTTAATCGACGCTGGTATTATGTTCCCTGAGTAAGTCTTGTTGCAGATTTGTTATTATATCTTTGTTAATATTTTTTTAAAGTCTGTGGTGGTGTTGACATTCTATATGGGATTTTATTACAGTTATGATGACCCTGGTGTCCAGAAAATTATGCCAGACACAGGATTTATCAGACGATGGAAACACAAAATTGAAGCTGTTGTTATAACTCATGGTCATGAAGATCACATTGGTGCCTTGCCTTGGGTAATAATGTCTTCTTCCACTCTTCTAAAAGGCTATATGGGTATACATAATGCAGTTCATGTCCCTGACCATTCTTTTGCGTGAGCAGGTTATCCCAGCTTTGGACTCTAATACACCAATATTCGCATCATCCTTCACCATGGAGGTTGATATACATCTTGCTCTTTGATATTTCATTTGCTCTATCAGTTTGTCTTTTAGTTTTTAACAGCTACTAAGCTTAGATTTATAGTTTTATCCATCAGAATTTTCATGCTTAAGAAGTTAGTTTCCTAGGTCATTTCATGCCTAATCTTCTCTTTGCAATTTATCTCACGGATGTGATTTTTTTGTCTATGCAATAGCTTATAAAGAAGCGCTTAAAGGAGCACGGGATCTTCGTCCAGTCTAGACTCAAGACATTTAATACTCGAAGGAGATTTATGGCTGGACCATTTGAAGTAGAACCCATTACAGTTACTCACTCTATTCCTGATTGTAGTGGTTTGGTCCTCCGTTGCGCTGATGGTAATATTCTTCACACCGGAGACTGGAAGGTAAGAGTAACAACCCCCCTTCATAAACTCTTTCGTGTCTCTCTTTGTATAGTCATCAAGCTGCAGCGAGATAATCTGATTAATATAACAGATTGATGAAGCACCACTGGATGGAAAAGTCTTCGATCGTGAAGCTTTAGAAGAACTCTCAAAGGAAGGAGTCACGTTGGTAAGGATTATGTGCAGAGTCATACTCTTGTTATATATGTTGATAAGCATTGTTATACTGACTACGTTAGGTGATAATGTGTTAATTACACAGATGATGAGTGACTCAACAAATGTATTGTCACCGGGAAGGACAACAAGTGAAAAAGTGGTAGCAGATGCTTTGGTAAGGAATGTAATGGCGGCCAAGGGAAGAGTTATCACAACTCAGTTTGCCTCCAACATACACCGTTTGGGAAGTATTAAGGCTGCTGCTGATTTAACTGGTAGAAAGTTGGTATGTATTATTGTTTCTCATGTTTTGAACTTCTCCCACATTTCTATGTCATGTGGTCAATTTTTTTCCTCAAATTGGGCAGCAACAAGTTTCATTTCCGTAGTTAAAATTACACAAATAATTCATTTGTGTGTTTTGTTCTATTTCATCTAGGTCTTTGTTGGCATGTCTTTGAGGACATATCTAGAAGCAGCTTGGAAGGATGGAAAGGCTCCAATTGATCCGTCAAGTTTGGTATAATAAGTCCTCTCTCTCTTATATTGTTTCTTTGTATGATTCATTTGAAGTGATAGTTACGTGCACTAGTCATTAATGATGCATAAAGTTTGTTTTTAAAATACAAACGGCCAACACCTGACATTTGTGAGTTTTGATGATTATAACAAACTCTCTCTAATTTTCAGTGTATCTTTCATCCTTGTAAAAACAACTTCGCAGGTGAAAGTGGAAGATATTGAAGCGTATTCTCCTAAGGACTTACTGATTGTCACGACTGGATCACAAGTAAGTTGATTTCGTTAAATGGGAGAGAGGTGGTTCGAACTGGACTAACCTGTTACCCTTGTTTGAACTCCGAACAGGCAGAGCCACGCGCTGCCCTGAATCTTGCATCATATGGAAGTAGTCACGCGTTCAAACTCACCAAGGAGGACATTATTCTTTACTCAGCCAAGGTATTAGAGAGATGTTATATGGAAAAAAAAAGTGTACATACATAATATGCTAAAGAAGCATCTTAATAAGATGTGGAGAAATAGGATCGCTGCTGATATCTATTTTCGGTAATAATGTTTTTACTAAAGGTAATCCCAGGCAATGAATCACGAGTGATGAAGATGATGAATCGGTTAGCAGATATAGGGCCCAAAATTGTCATGGGTAAAAACGAAATGCTGCACACATCTGGTCATGCCTACCGTGGAGAGTTGGTAAGTTGCTGCTTCTTTTAAGATTCTGTTTTGATACATTCAAGTTTTGTTGCCTGCTTTGTCTTTCTTTTTCTTTCACTTCCACAACTTTAGGGAAGTCTTGTTGTTTCCTGATGATTGGTTTTGAATTCTACTTGTTTTTTTGAAGGAAGAGGTTCTTAAAATAGTGAAACCACAGCATTTTCTACCCATACATGGAGAACTTTTGTTTCTCAAGGAGCATGAGTTGCTCGGGAAGTCTACTGGGATTCGTCACACTACTGTAAGTCACTCACCAAAGGTCTATGGAATCAATCAATGGTAGATAGATAGGATTCAACATATCGTTAAAAAGAAATATCAACACCCCATACCTCTGAAGGTTTTCACATGTTTTTTGTTTTTACCTTTACTTTCTCCAACTTCAGGTAATAAAGAATGGAGAGATGCTTGGAGTTTCTCACTTGAGAAACAGAAGGGTTTTGTCCAATGGATTTAGCTCTCTTGGGAGGGAGAACTTGCAGGTTGGTTTTATTATCTATCTGTCTATGCTTATGTGGATACTTAATAAACCTAGCCTTGCTGCAGTTAATGTATAGTGATGGTGATAAAGCATTTGGCACAGCAAGTGAACTCTGTATCGATGAGAGACTCAGAATTTCATCGGATGGCATTATAGTTCTGAGGTATGTCCGAACTATAACATCTTTGGTAAAAACTTTGATGCTACCCAATGAATTATCTATATAACCCTTTTTTTTTTAATAACACAGCATGGAAATCATGCGCCCTGGCGTCTCAGAGAACACTTTGAAAGGGAAGATAAGAATCACAACGCGATGTATGTGGCTTGACAAAGGAAGACTATTAGATGCACTTCACAAGGCGGCACATGCTGCTCTATCAAGTTGTCCTGTGAACTGTCCCTTGTCTCACATGGAGAGAACAGTCTCCGAGGTCCTGAGGAAGATCGTGAGGAAGTACAGTGGTAAAAGGCCCGAAGTCATTGCCATAGCCATGGAGAACCCCATGGCGGTCCGGGCTGATGAGGTCAGCGCGAGGATGTCCGGTGATCCAAATCTTGGCTCTGGAGTTGCAGCTTTGAGGAAAGTTGTGGAAGGAAACTACAAAAGAAACCGAACCAAGAAAGCACCTTCGCAAGAAGAAGCTGGTGAGATAATTGATAGTAGTGTAGGACTACTAGGTGAGGAAGAAACGGCTTCGTCATCATCATACACGGAAGGTGCTGAAGATGTGCCTGTTCGGAGTTCTTCAGAAGAATCAGATGATTTTTGGAACTCATTCATCAATCCATCATCACCATCTTCTCCTGGTGAAACCAAAAAAGTGGATAGGTTAACTGATGCAGAGACTAAAACAGAGGATAGCGAAAGCAGGAGAGAAGAGGAGGAGGAGGAGGGTGATACATCCGATTCTCAAACGAAGTCGACAACAAAACGTGTGAGGAGGAACAAATGGAAACCTGAGGAAGTAAAGAAGGTAATCAGAATGCGTGGAGAGTTGCACAGCAGGTTCCAAGTGGTGAAAGGTAGAATGGCTTTGTGGGAAGAGATCTCTTCAAATCTATCAGCTGAAGGAATCAACAGAAGCCCGGGACAGTGCAAGTCTCTGTGGGCGTCTCTTATTCAGAAATACGAGGTTCGTCCTCTTTAACCAAGTGCATATGAATCCGTAGCTGTTGGTTTTAAAGCTTCGTGTACATGTAGATGCGTGTGACAGATTGTTGTACTTATGATTTTTTTTGGCAGGAGTGTAAAGCTGATGAAAGGAGCAAGACGAGCTGGTCACATTATGAGGACATGAACAACATTTTGTCTGAGTTAGACACACCTGCGCCTAAGTAATGTGATTTATCTGGCGAAGAAAATCATCTCCAAATTATTAAATCGAACAGAGACATTCATTATGTTATGTAACATGTAAGGATGATCTTTTTTTGTCTGTAGAAGCCATTAAAAGCAGGATTAAAATGCCAAGGAAGAAAGAAGGCCTTGTGTCAAATGTTTAGTCGTTTAGACTCACTTGTGTTGGTTTGGTTGGTTTGATTTTTGCTCGGTTTAGAACAGATGAATAAACCGGATTTTGTTGTTTCCGAATTCTGATTATTCGATTCTACGCTGTTACATGCCCAGCTACGATAAAAGGATTCGGTTGAACCACAAATCAATAATTTTTAATCGAAAACCGGGATTGACTGAACCGGAATTTTTAAACAAACTCAAAATAGAATGACGGTTTTGCCCCTGGGGCTACGTAATCCGCCGGATCCGTGCACCACCGTGAAGAAGTTATTACAGTGAGGAGAGAGAGAGAGAGAGAGAGAGAGAGAGAGAGAGAGAGAGAGAGAGAGTTTCTTCGATTCGACGAGAGATGCCGAAGAGAACGACGCATACGTACTCGAGCGAGGACGCGGCGCCGGAAGGACCCGACTCCGATCTCTTCGTCTACTACTGCAAGCACTGTGGTTCTCATGTCCTCATCACTGGTTCGTTCCCTCCACTTTCACACAGCTTCTCTCTAGGGTTTAAGTTGTCTGAAATTAGAGTGAATCACTTTTGAATTCGCCTCTGTTAGTGGGGGTTTCCAGATACATTGAGTGGGGAGTGAGGATTCAAAGATTCACTTCTTGCTCATGTTTAGGTTTAACATGAAAGTACTTTTAGATCCAAGCAGACACTAGGTATGTTTTAGGAACTGAATGTGTTAACGCTTGAAACGATCTCTGTGGCCTTCTTTCCGACAGCTCATTGTTGTTTTGTTTAGTCCTTGAGGAGTTATCTTCAGTTAAAAAAAGCGAATAAGTTGTTAATAGCTAAGCGGATTAAGAGTGTTTGCTGATTGGAATGTATTTGTATGGTATCCTTCTATATGGTTTGTATGCTAAATTGAATTTGTTATAAGATACTCAATTGCAGAAGATGCCGAAGAGGAAGACCGACAGATCCAGTGTGCTGGACAAGAAGAAGCACCTTGCTAGGTTGAATGTCAGCGAGGGAGGCAAAGTTTTATTAAAACGGTAAGGTTTTATCAGCTAATCTTATGCAACAATGTTCTAAAAGTTTCTTTCTTTTATGTTTTTGAGTAAACATCTAGCGGGGAAGGGAAACTGGAGAGACAGTTTAGAATGAACTGTATTGGTTGTGAGCTTTTTGTTTGTTATCGCGCTGAAGAGAGTCTGGAAACAGCCTCCTTCGTTTACATTGTTGATGGTGCACTTAGCGCTGTTGCTGCAGAAACTAACCCGCAGGTAACAACAGTTGGTTTCTTATTAGATGTTTTCGATTGCTAAATCGAACGATAGATGATAAACATGTTATGTGTGGGGACATACAGGATGCACCGGTACCTCCCTGCATTTCACAGCTCGACGGTGGACTTGTTCAGGTTGCTATAGAAGTGGAAGACCGTGCGCAACGTTCAGCAATCACGAGTAAAAACATAACCATATGACCACCATATCTGAGTTCGTCTACACTCTTGCAATTTGATATGCTCATTATTTCTCTCTCTCTCTCTCTCTCTCTGCAGGAGTAAACGCTGATGATGTTCGTGTTACTATTGCCGCACCAGCAGCTCGTGGGGAAGCTAACAACGAGCTTCTGGAATTCATGGGAAGGGTATTAAAAACATTCCTTCGTTAACCACTTCTTAGAGATTTGTTTTCTATTCTAATCACAAAGGTTCTTTACTTTGGAACTAGGCTTCTACTTAAGTAATGCAACACGAGCTATGTGTTTTTGCTTTTTTAAGGTACTTGGTTTAAGGTTGAGCCAGATGACTCTCCAAAGAGGCTGGAATAGCAAATCGAAACTCCTCGTGGTACGTTGACATCCTTCGTTTCTCTCAACTTATAAAACCTTCTCATCAGTTTGTGTAGAGAATACTTCATGAGGATTCCATCTGTAGAAAAGCTTAGTGGTTTTTCTTTAGCTCTAGATAATAAGATTTGTCTTTCTACTAATGGCGCAAGGTCCTCTAAGAATGGTTTGTCGCATTGAATAAATTACCCAATTTTTGGTTTTATATACACCAGGTCGAGGATTTATCTGCCAGACAGGTGTATGAGAAGCTTCTTGAGGCCGTTGTACCATAAATTCTGAGGTCCGTGCATGTTGGTGAAAGACATTAACCGAGAACTCTGCAATCAGTCAATCACCCTGTAATTGGTTTATCTCAGAGACGAAAGAGTTTTAATATTTTGCTTGGGAAGATATAGACAAAATTGCTTTCTTATATCTCTGTTTTCATGCTTCCAAACCACTACTCTTTTTATACGATCCCCCATTATTATAGTCTCTGTATCTAATACATTCAAAAGTGTCGTCTTTTGAACTAGAATTTAAAAATCACATTTACAGTTGTCATTGTTTAATTTTTGGTTAAATACTTGTGCAACCTTGCTTACTAAAAAGACAACCTTATGTAGGACCTACATTGATGTCTA
The DNA here is from genome assembly GCF_000801105.2 of Raphanus sativus. Classification (NCBI taxonomy): domain Eukaryota; kingdom Viridiplantae; phylum Streptophyta; class Magnoliopsida; order Brassicales; family Brassicaceae; genus Raphanus; species Raphanus sativus. The sequence goes on along the minus strand of NC_079515.1, from coordinate 33,433,100 downwards.
AGTATATCAGTTTAAATCAAAAGCCTCGCCTGTATGGCATTAGTAGAGTAAATGTTTACACTACAAGTAATGTTTACTCTACACTCAGCTATCCCCTAGACTATATTTGAGAAGTAATTTTGCCACATGTCTTCTCTACAATCATTCTCACAAAAATAATATGACATGGCTACTAAAATTGATGACATGTCTTATAAATTAATATGACATGGACAATTTTTGCCACATGTCTTCTCTACAATCATTCTCACAAAAATAATATGACATGGAAAATTATACTTAATGTTAATTTATATTTTTGGTAAACTTTTTAAAATATGGTAATAACTCATATATTACATTTATTTTCGATTTATATTTTTAGACTTTTTAAAAATATGGTAATAACTCATAAATCATCATTAAAATAAATATATTCAATTATGACATTTCAAATTTCAAAATATCATTTAAATTAAAAATATTTCAAAAATATATACATATTTTTAGAAAATTACAAAAATTAAATCACAAAATCAAATTAAATCGTAAAATCATTAGTTTCTTATATATATCTACAGGTTTTATAAATATTTTTTAATTTTAATTTTGAGAATTATAAAATTTTCATCCCCTATATTATATTTGAGAAGTGATTTTACCACATGTCTTCTACAATCATTTTCACAAAAGTAATATGGCATGGCTACTAAAATTGATATGTCTTATAGATTAATATGACATGAAAAATTATATTTAATGTTAATTTATATTTTTGGTAAACTTTTTAAATATGGTAATAACTCATGTATTACATTTATTGTCGATTTATATTTTTGGACTTTTTAAAAATATGGTAATAACTCATAAATCATCATTAAAATAAATATATTCAGTTATGACATTTCAAATTTTGAAATTTCATTTAAATTAAAAATATTTCAAAAATATATAAATATTTTTAGAAAATTATAAAAATTAAATCATAAAATCAAATTAAATCGTAAAATCATTAGTTTCTTATATATATGTCTACAGATTTTATAAATATAGTTTAATTTTTAATTTTTGACAATTATGAAATTTTACATATTTATGTAATATATTTAATTAAAATAAATAGATAGAAAAATCTACCTAAGATTATAATTTTAAATATATACATGCACATTCTTAAATATATTTCAAAATAAACAAAATTGTTTTTATCTTAATTTTAATGTTCAGTTAAATTAATAAGAAAAGAAAATTTATAGTATTAATAAAAAATAAATATAATTTATGTTTGTCTGTTAGAAAATATTTTAAATTTTTTTACTGCACATGGTGGAGGAAAACACCTAGTTTACTGTATAAAAAGAGAAAAAACAGAGTCTTAACTTTTACTCTGGTTTATACAGAAGAAATGTATTTACTCTGGTTTTCTTTCTCTTTCCAAGTTACCATCTGTTTTTTTTTTCTCTTTTTGGTCAACAGCATCTGTCGTTGCTAGCTAATTTCCACTTCTTTATTTACTTTCTTCTGACTTTTCCAATCACAACCAAAACCATTTCTTTCTTTTGATTTGGCATTCTGGCAACCAATCCAGATCGTTTCGTATCTCCTTTGTTGCAATATCGCATTGCATTGTTTTATGCTATACGATTAGATGTGAGGACTGAGAAGAATAATGATTTATTATATCTCCCATAACGATGACAGTTGTGTGACTTGTCCTTTCTATTTGATAATGGATAGAGTATTCTGAACTGTTTCAGCCCCATTCTTTATCTAAATACATTCACATGCTTCCACAAATTATTTAACATAAAAATACGCATACGTCTATCTAACTGATTACTATATTGCATCCACTTCAACAAGACGACAATGTTGATTAATCTATTTTTTATATTCTCAATCAACCTGTGTGAAACTGTGAATCACACATTCATATCTTGATTTGATTTAAATCTATAAACCACACATTTTACATATTCGTTTAGATATTTTTATAAGGACATGACTTGATTAATTCAATAGTGATATCCACTAATTAATGTTTTCTCCTCTTTATCTTCACCTTTAACCCACCAGCCATGTGAGCCGTTAATAGAGGAACAAATACCGGTGGTTTCTTGCAAACCGGTATTATCTCAAACCGACTCAAAACCGAACCAACAACGTATTTCATCTGCATAAACGCCATTTCTTTCCCTATACAAACCCTTGGTCCGGCTTGGAAGACAGGGAACTTGAACGAGCTCACGCTTTTCAACGCCGGTTTTGTACCGTAATTTGGTTCTGCTTCAAACCATCGGTTCGGTTTAAACTCGTCCCAGTCTTGACCCCACACTTTCTCCATCCTTCCCATGCCGTAAGGGAAATAAGTAACTTTGTCTCCTCTCTTGACTTGTGTCCCGTCTGGTAAAACGTCGTCGTTTGCTGCATGCTTTGAGTCCCACGCCACTGGTGGGTAAAGCCTCATTGCTTCGCAGAGACAAGCTTTCGTGTAACTCATCTCTCTCAAATCCTCAAACCCTAACCCTAAAGATCCCTTGTTTCTCACTTCTTCAAGAACCTTCTTCTCCACGTCATCGTTTTCGCTCAACAGCCAGAAGAGCCACGTCATCGCCGCCGACGTTGTATCTCTTCCCGCCATGATAAAGCTGATCACCGAATCTCTCACGGATTCCTCGTCGTGGCCGGCGGCTAAAAACCTCGACAAGAGGTCTTGCTTGTCTGAAACGTCACCACCGATGTCGAGACACTTCTTCTTGGCACGGATGATCTTAGAGACGGACACGTGCACGGTCCTGATCGCTTCCCTGAGCCTCCTTTCGCTCCCCACGTTGAACAAACGCTTCAGCTTCCACACGGCGTTAACTGGCTCCGTCGCGCGGCGAGCGCTGATCGCAGCAGCAACGTCGAAAGCCTCGACGAGATCCGGAACGGGTCGGGTCAAATCCAAACAATCCGGATCCCAACCTAAAGAAACTTTGCAAACTACATCGAAAGCAAAACGTTTCAAGATCTCCTGAAAATCCACCGTCCTTCCTCCTCCTCCCCCTCCTCCGCCGTAGTCAGCAGCGGCGGAGGAAAGCACCGGAACGAGGCGGGTTTCGACTTCTTCGCGGAGGATTTCGAAAGTGAACTCCCTAAGAGAACGTATTGTAAACTCGTGGCTGGCGAGTTTCCGCTGCGAACTCCATAGCTCGCCGTCCGAGTTAAAGATGCCACCGCCAAGTAAATCTCCGAGGAGGTCGGTGAAAGGTTTGCCTTTAGGGAAGTTACAAAAGTTTGTTTTGAGAATGTGCTCAACGTTTTCAGGGTTGGCCGTGATGATGGTGCGGCGGTTGAGGAGGAGATCAATGGTGATGGTTTGAGTCGGAGAGAGACGGAGGAGGTCGGTGTACCACTGGAGAAGACGGTGGCGATTTTTGTTGAAGGAGAGGATTGAGCCAATGAGTGGAAACGACGTTGGTTTGGTTTGTGGTTTTAGGTCTTTTGTTGAACATGAGAAGGTTAGTATCAAGCCTAAGGTAAGAAGTAGGACGAGAACTGCAGTGAGAATTACCATTTTTGGAGTTCTTTATTTCTTCTTTGGTAACTAGAGTTAGTGCTTTTGATGTATGTTTCCTGGTCTCTGTAGGAACTATATATAGAGAGAGTGTGAAAGAGGATATGTGACAATCAATATACACAAAAGTTAACAGAACACAAGTTGTGGCTCCGACCATATCAGTCCAAAAAGCATAATAAAAATAATAATTCATTTCTTTATATTATTCTTGGTTTGCTCAAGTCTTTATATATAGTATGAATAATATCATATATTATCATTTTCTTCAGCAACATAATATCTGATAACTAATACAAATAAACTAGGTGTTGTTCCCGCACATGCGGGAATAATCTTTTTAAAACTAATTATTAGTTTATGTCTTATTAATTTTAAAATTATTATAATAAATATTTTTTATGCTTTAATAAAAAAATTTAAATCAAACATAAATATATATATATATATACATTTATTATTATGATAAACTTTTAAAGTCACATATATATTATAAATGTTTTAGAAAATATTTTATACAATTAGTTTTGATTGGTTAATATTTAAGTATTTATTGTTCTGTATCTTAATCTTTTATAATAAAAAAATATTATTTCCAGATAAAAACAATATATATATATGTAATTATATTATTTATGTTTTTAAAGTATGTTTTATTTTGATGATTTTATCATATTAGTTTATAATCAATTAGTTAATATAACTTATAATCTAATATTATTAATATACAATTCTTTTTCACAATATAATAAGAAAAATCCCTAAAATTATGAAAAATATGACACATAAACAAATCACTTTTTGATTGATTAATATTTAATTATAAATTATACTATGTCATAATCTTTTATAATAGAAAATATTATTTTCCAGGTAACAAAAAAATAAATATATGAATTATCTTATTTGTTTAAAAATATTTTTTTCATATTTTATACTCAATTAGGAAATATAAATTTAATCTAATATTATTAATATAAAATTCGTTTTAAATATATAATAAGTCAAATACCTAAATTTATGTTTATTACTGTCAATTTTTTTTTTAAAAGCACTTATATATTAGAAATATTTTATACAAATATTTTTGATTGATTAATTTTTAATTATAAATTTTTTATACCTTAATGTTTTATAATAAAAAAATATTAATTTCACATAGCAACATTATATATATAAGAATTATCTTACTTTTAAAATATGTTTCAATGATTTTATCATATTAGTTTATAATCAATTAACTAATATAACTTATAAACTAATATTATTAATATAGAATTATTTTAATTATATAATAAATAAAAAACCTAAAATCATAAAAAATATGACACATAAAAAATTACTTTTTGATTGATTCATATTTATTTATAAATTGTTTTATGTCTTAATACTTTATAATATAAACATTTGATTTTCTTGATAACAATAAAATATCTATATGAGAATTATCATTTAAAAAATATAATAATATTCTATTATTAATATGTAATTTCGTTTTAATTATATCATAAAGGGAAAATTTAAATCAAATACCTAAAATCATGGAGAAGCCGACACATAAGCAAAATCACTTCATAAATAATAGTATAGATATAATTAAAATATAATCCGGTGTCTTCAAAATATTAAGGAAATTTAACGTAAAATAAATTTTAAAATTAAACTATAACAAGTATACTTATACTATATTAACAAGAAAATTAAGTTTGTTTTACTTCCGCAGTTTCTAATTTTTTGCATCTTCAACCTAAAACTCAATCTTTTTTTAAAAAATGGTATAACTTCATATTGAAGTTAGTTTTATTCCAATCATTTTTTCTTTGTTTTATTCCAATCATATTCAATATTGAAGTGAAAAGTAGAATAGTGAACAAAAAATAAAAATATTATTAGTGATATTGTTTTTACTTCATTATAACATAAAAAGTGAAATGAAACTAGAGCATTTAAAAAAATTATAACATTTTTACTATAAACTTTATTTTAGAGTGAAATATGTAGTGATGTTGGAGATACTCTTATAACTATATCAAATTTCATGGTCTCTCCAGTTTCAGTTTAGTTTCTAATATATGTCACCAAAATAAGTTTTATTGGACTGAATGTGTTTACATATTGCATATATTTACAAACAACAGTTAACTTAATAAAATCAATTGACCAAACTGCAACAATACTATAGATCTTCGTTTAGATTCTCTTAACTTAATAAACCTAATCTAATACAAATCATAGTAGTATTCTAACCATCTGTTAAAAGTCCAGCACGTAATGACATAAATGAATGATCTTTTGGTTTTGTCAAACAATGAACTTTGATTCTTAGTAGATCCGGGATTTTTGTTGAACCAGTGGAATTCAAATATATAATCGTCGTGTAATGTGCAATAAACAGTTGTTTAATAAATTGTGGAACAGATCTATACGGTATATGTGCCATCAGAGACCGGAGAGGCCACAGTTAAATTGGTTTTTCTAATGAGAAGAGATTCTCTTGTCTAAGCGAAATTCGGATTCGGAATGGAAAGCATAAAATCGTTTTTATAATTTTAGCCATACTAGAACCCTCTCTTTAAAAACATTTAAACTCGAAAACTACTGTGATCAGTCACGTACAATGCTTTTGTTATTTAGACACTAGACAAAAGAGTTGGTTCGACTTTTTATGTACCCACAATATATAAACATAGATGTGTCGGATAAGATTGAACACACTGATGAGATCCCTCAGCCGAAATGTATAAACAAATAAATGCAATGCATCTAACTGGATGAAGGAAAACAATAATATACTCTTTTAGCGACTACTATCTATCGAACTCATTATAACTTTTGTGCACGTGGTTCTCGTGGTTTGAAAATTTTGAGTTAGTCTCCACTTCTTTGCAAGCTTGTGTGTTTAAATTTACACAATTAGTTTTTACGTATATGGCAAGGAAATATATAGAATTCGTGTATTATAGAATAAGAATCACAAGTGCATGCATGAGTATAAGAAAAACTTTTTTGGGTGCAAATGTTAAAGCAGAAGTTATTTGTAACATTGTGTGTGAAATATGAAAACCTAAAGCCAACAGATAACTAGGTAGATCCGAAGATGTGATCATGTGAGCCACTCACGTTGTGTCAAGAAAACGGCGCCGCTTAGAGGATTGGGTCCATTAATTTCACTTATTCGAAACTGTCCAGATGTATCTCCCAAGATCACTCTCCTATTGCTTCGATTTGACAGACAATTATTTGTCTTTCTGAACGACAAGCACCAAAGCAAGAATTACCATTTTCTAAAATACAACTAAACTGCTTTCGTTCTCTCCCATTTTTCGTTCTCACACTTTTTGTCACTATCACCGTCCAAATAGGCTCATGGTTTTGAGTCACAACAAACTTTAATGATTAATCAAACGCTGTTCTATCATAGATGCTAAACACATAACTTATTAAAGTAACAACTGAGTAAGAAGACAATTGTTATCTTCCTTCAGTCTTCAGCCAAATCCACCACAAAAAGGGTTAGTTTGGTAGGTAGAATGGAATTGTAAAAATTTTACTTCTAATTAGGAAGTCAAGTCTTGTTTGGCCTTCTTCTTCTTTGCTCGATATTATATATTAGTATCTTTTCCGCAGTCAAAATTACACACATTACTAAAACAATCAATACATATGAATTTGTTTAATTAATCATTTGTATCATGCGGTAGGATTAGCCAAAAGGAGACGTACATAGGACAAACTTTTCAGATGAATAACTTTAGAACCTATAGAATTAGCTTTAAGTCCATTATTAAATTACACTCTTTAAGGTTTATTAGTTACTTATGGTTTAATAATAGTTATTTAAGAATCATCCCTTTTGGAGCTTGGATCTGACCAGGAGTTCTACGCGAACGTTTCATATCAATCCATTAGCTCATGAATCCCGTGGCTGTGTTTGATCAGTGACACTCGTGCTTACTTATTTTAACTTTAATGTGATTATCATATATCAAAAGCTAGATACAATTATCCGGTCAAGCTGTCAAAAGTTTCAGAAACATAAGAAGTTGAGCACAAGATATCCAAAACCACACCAATATCCACCATGCCTACAAGCTTATCCATACACGTTTACAAGCTCTAAAACTTGTCATCCTTGAAAGAAACCAATAAGAACTCTCTATCTACACATATGTATTCAATTGATTACCAAAGAAGCAAAGAGAGGAGGGGAAGAAGAAACAAAAGCATAAATTAGAATCTGCACATTTAAATTATATAGTTAAGCAAGCCTGCAGTTTTGCTGCAATAACCTTATAAGTTAACAGGAGAAGAGAATGAAAAGAGTGTTTATGCTGTTGCTGTCTTCTCTCTTCTTACAAGTAAGACATTAAATCACAAAACATACATAAAGTAAGAATCAGACACATGCAAAATTAAAGGCAGTGGTTTGATGATTAATCTCAGCTTCTGCTTTTCAGACAAAGGCAGCATCTGAAGAAATCCTTTTCTCAGCTTCTCAACTGCAAAGCATGGTAACCAAAAATACTAAAGCCCTGTTCTTTTGGAGAACGCAGAGTGTCAGCGGCAAACAGACCAAAATATGAAAGATTTAAAGTGACAGGTCAGCAAGAAAGTTAAAATAGAGAGTCAATAACTGACGTTAGCGACAAATCAGGGATGTACGGGAGACGCTACTTTTTACAGCGGCAAAAGAAATACGGAAAAGATGAGTAGCGTCAATGCCCGGCGGGAAGTGTTTAACGGCGCTGCACTTACAACTCTCTGTTTTCTTTGTTAATTTTGTACGCTCACCGCTGCGTCAGCGTTGACGAAAAGAACAGGGCTTAAATGGGCAAAGTTCTAACACAAGAAAGTCTAAAGAGACAAGGAAGAAACTTAACATTACTCTAAGCATATTTCAGACCAATCAAAAGAAGGCTAATAATGTCTAGTTGTAAGACAAAAGGCACACTGCTGTAAGATTCTGATTGAAAAGAAACGAACTTTACTAACCCTTGGTTATCGAGATTTCCATGGCCGCCGCCGCCGCTACTCCCTCCGCTTCCGTAAGACACGTCATCACCTGCACCTGAGTTCTGCCACACGCTCTGCCACGCCTGAGAAGGAGGCTGAGCATAGACACCAGTAGGATCCATGGCGGGCCTTCCCATCATCATGCCACCAGGAACGGCCGGCTGACCCATGGGAGGGTAGTAATAAGGAACGCCGCTGACGGCGGGAGCCCCCGCGGCGGCGGAGGCGACGAGACTGCCGAGAGCGGCGTCCTCCTCCTCCTTGATCTCCTCCCTGGGGACGATGTCGACGAGGAAATCGAAGATGTCGGTCCGGGTGATGGCGGCGGCGATGTCGTTCTTCTGGAGGGTGCGGCGCTTGTTCTCCTCGGCGTGGAGCCAGGATCTGATGGTGAGCTCGAGGATGAAGAGCTCGCAGGCCTTGGCGAAGAGGATGGGGGCCTCGGCGGAGATCATGCGGACGTCCTCGTCGGCTTTCATGATCTTCTTGATGCGGGCGAGGGGGAGCTGGTGGTTCTTGAAATCGTTCACCTGCTCGATCTCTTTCCGCTGGTAGTTCCAGAACATCTGCAGCTGTTGGAGCTGTTGCTGGAGGAGGTGGTGGTACGAGCCTCCTCCTCCTCCTCCTCCACCTCCGGGGATTATCGGTGTAGATCCGGAAGGAGGAGGAGGGATTGCGGTTGAGGCGGAGGCGGGAGGGTAGACGGAGGTAGGTGGTGGTGGTTGCTGGTTGTTGTTGTTGTTGTTGTCCATTGGATCTCTACGCTTTGTGATTGGATCAAAAGAGGCGTTTTACAATGTTTTGGAGATATTGTGGATAAGGTGGATAGCGATGTAGCTGATCATTTTCTTTTTATTTTTTAGACTTAACTAAAATTACAAAAAACGACACCGTATTGGTGGCATCGATGTTTTATTTCTAAAGAGTAAAGACGAGAGAAAAACGACGACGTAGTAGAGAGCGTTCACTGTGATTGAATCGAAGACGGCGGCGGATGACGACGACAAAGGAGCTTGCGATGGAAGGGGAGAAGCATTTAGAGGAGACTATCGAAGCGGCTTTTCAGATCATTTCCGCCATGAACGATGAGCTCTGCAATCCTTCTCTGTGGTCTACATCATCAGCCACCGCGAGTTCCACGACTGGCTCCAATAACGGATCGGCTCTCGTTTCCGCCGACGCGGCTGGGATCGATGGAGCAGCGAATCATTCGGAATCTGGTGGTGGCGGTGGTGGTGGAGGAGGAGGAAGTGGAAACAGCGCTCTGGATGAAGCTAGTCTTCGCTATAAGAACTCCGTGACTTCGCTTCGTGCTGTTCTTACCGCGATCCTCAATTCTCACAAGGTAATTGAGCATAATGGTGTGTTACTACTAGCTTGATCCAAGCCAAGTTCTATTTAGCAATATTTTGAGGTTTTGAGGATTCTTGATTTTAATGTGTAATCTATTATAGGCAAAAGTATCTGAAACTGAAAACGGTTTAGAAACTCCTGAAGAAGAAGAAGACGAAATCGAAAAGTTGGAGGAGCAAGCCTTGAGTCTCAGAAAGGTAAGCTTTGGAATTGGAATCTCTTTGTTTTATTTTTAATCCTAGTGCTACCACATTGTAACGTAAATTATTAGCACTGCATATACCTCACGCAACTCACTATCATTTAAAGATTGAGTTAAGATAATAGAAAATATGATGATTCACATATAACTATATAAGTGTTGTTGTAACATTGGCTTCTAGAACCATGAAAAAGATGTGTAATGTTTTCTTTGGATACCTTTAGTCATCTATTCTGGATTTAAAGTGTTGGGTGTTTGTGGATGCAGGAGATTGCGGAGAAGAATGTTCATGTCAAAGAGCTTATCGACAAATTTCGACAACTTATAGCAGATATCTCCACATGGCAAAGCCCTTGTTCTGTTTGAGTTTTTTTTTCTTTTGACATTGGTGTGACCTGTTTAGACAAGATTCCAAGCCTTTGTTCTTGAACTCCTCACTTGATGTATTAGTTTTTAGGTATTTTGTTCTTTTGATTTTCATGAAAGAAAGCAGAAATCTTAAAGATTACATTAGTATGTAAGTATGTTTCAGACAAAACCTTCGAGACCTGTCTGTTTTCAGTTGAATGACGCTCCTTCTTGTTTGTATCTATCTGTAGAAAAATTTATTCGTCTTTTTTTTTGTACGAGTCAGCGTCCGAACTTTTTGAGAAAAGCCATAAAACCAAGACCAGCTACTAATGCTGCACCAGCCGCAACTCCACTGTAAGCAGCAGCCCAAGCGTCTCTCTCTACATACTCTGTTGCTTCTGATCCTGATGCTCTTCTTCTTCCTTTGCCTTCTCTTGAATCATCCAAATGTAATCTCAGACTCTACAGTTTTATGACGATTCCAATCAAATTCAGAATGAAAAAAATTCTCAAAAACGTCTAATTTTGTTTCTTAATGTTCTTCATTTATATATATATATATATATATATATATATATATAACTTACCTTCCAGCCAATTGATTTGACATGGTCTATGGCTGCTTGAAGGTCACTATCTGAGGCCAACAACACTTTATCGTGGTCTTCATCTTCATACTGCAGATTATATCATTATAACGTTTCAGGGGTGGGTGATGAGAAATTAAAAGGTGCATCAATTGATCTTTTGTGAAAAGGTTATTTACGTACCAAAATTTGGGGTAGGTTGTCGGGATCGATATCGTTCCCTAGTCTCTGAAGGATCGCGGTTATCACTTCTGTCAAACTACGAGTGTCTGTAATTTAAGAACCAATCCATGTGAGTACACACACACACACACACAAGGCCAAAGAGAGAGATTTATCGTACCACTAATGAATCTGTGCATTCTGTGCTTCTTGTCTTCGATCTTGAAAGAAAACATATATGGAAAAGGTAAAGATTTCCCTGTATCAGCTTCAGAAGCAACTTTCATGGAGCTCTCACTGAAAAAAAAACATGTTTCCAATATGTTGCCAAAAAGGGTCAGCAAAACCAAAAGCTCAATTCGAAAAGGAAACACGAAACACGAGCGAGTAAGGGCAATGACCTTCTGGTGTCATCATCGTCCTCATTAGGAGACAAAGCCATTGCCGAATCCCAAAACTTTTGCATCATTGTGTTGGTCGCCTCATTACCTATTACCGCAGTAGTGCCAACCTGATCACATCAGAAGAAACAACAATTAAAACATACGTCCTTATAAAACGTTGTTGTGTTTATAATCAGATACGAGAACTTACAGTGGCGACAGCAGCGTGAGTTACATGGATTACATTAACAACTGCAACTACATCTCCGTCTGAAATCAGAAACCCTTTTTGTTATTTACATGCATTTTGGCTTTTATTTGGTTTCCATAAGACTTGCAATCCAGAACGTAAATAGAACCCCTTTTTTTTTTACCTTTGTCCGTAGTAACAGGAAGGTGTAAAAATTTTCCCTCGTGCATGATGTGCAGAGCTTCAACGATTGACGTGTCAACTGTCGTAGATTCTGGATTCTGAGTCATAACCTATGCATTCACGAATAACTAACTACATGAGCCTGAAAAGGAGGCTAAAACTCTAAATCCTCTGACCAAAGAAACAAAAAAAGAAAGAAAATCAACTCTTATTTCTTACCTGTTCCACTGTAGTCTCAGATGGAGGAAGATTTTCAGCTACAACCCGCATCAGTATATCCTTGGAACTATGTAAATGAATAAACAAAACAAAACTCTTAGAAGTCAGTCGCCGTGTAGTTATCAAATGCTTTCAGAAAGGAGAAACTCACGTAAATATGCCTCGAAGCTTGTCCTCAATCATCACTACTGCACAGCTTGATTGAAATTCAACCATCTTCTTTGCTACAGTCAAGACTGTATCGGTTGGTGAGACTTTCAAAACCCTGAACAAACACCAGTGTTAATAACTTCAAGGGAGGAATCACTCAAGACTGTAGTTAGGATCTAACAAAAAATTAAAAAGAAGAGATTACCTACTTTGTATCATCTGGTATAATTGTTGATAAAGAAGGTCTAAACATCCGGTCTCGCAGCGTTTCAATGAAAGTGTTGGGGGCTATGTACATGAAAGAATCAACATATAGAGGGGCATTCAAAAATTTGATTTAAAAAAAAAAAGACGAGAATAAATGTTTGGTTCCTCGCGCCAACCTGAAGTGTTAGTTCCCCAACTCTTCTCAACACCTTCAACGGCAGCAGCAATCGCCTTACCTTTCTCAGCTGCTCTCTCCATACGAGCAATTGCATCATACAGACACTTTGCTATATCTAGTACAGCAATCACTTCCCCATTTTCAACAACAGGCAGATGTCTGAATTTTCCTGTAGGATTAATACATAACACAAGTATTAAAATGGAAAAAAAATAAACATCAGGTTTCTCTAACTTAAAAAAAAAACAAATACACAAACCTAGGACCATCTTCTGAAGGGCTTCAACAGCAAGTGTTTCCGAAAGAACGAACACAGGGTTCCTAGTCATAACCTTGGATACAGGTGTTTCCTCCACATTAACTTCCTGTGAGATCACTCTTGTAGCTATGTCCTGAAAGAAAACCCCATCAAAATATCAAGTATATACTGTTTTCAACCTTTAAAACAAGCTTGGTACCTTGTCGGTAAGTATCCCACAAAGCATTTCGTTAGAGTCGGTCAACAACAAGGCAGCAACTTTGCGTGAAGCCATCCTTTTACAAGCTTCATAAATAGTCGTTGTCGCAGGCACAGTAAGGGCTTTCGATAGCCTTAAACGTTTAACCGTTCGCTCTCCTCCTGTAAAACCCCTGCGTCCATATATATATATTCAAATCAAAGATCAAAGTTAATCCAAAATCACAATAGCTTCGGTGGAAAGAAAGAGAACTAGATTACTTGTTCTTAAAGGAACCCCAAATCGTGCCTAAGAAACCAACATTTTACAAAAAGCTAATTAATATACTTTACCTAGGCGAACGTGAAATAGAAAGAGATCTCCGACCAGGGTCGAGAACACGTTCGCCGATATCCATGGATCTTTTCCTCTGTAATGACGAAGTCGTTATAGATAAGCTCCGTCTCTGCCCGCCTTGGCTTGACATTTTATTTTTACTGTCGGATATTAGAAGAGAATCATCAAACGTTAGGGGAAACGCTAATTACGTAAAATCGATTTGATTTAGATGTTTTAAACAGATGTGGAATCGTAACTAATCTAGCAAACGAGGAAGAAATCATTACGTAACAAAAGAAAAAGACAAGCTCGTGATTACCTACGGATTATTTACGTCGTAAGATGCTCTTTCCTCAATCGTTCGTGATAGAGGATATTACTGCGACGGAACGATTTGTGAACAGAGATTCCTCCCGGGAAAAATGATTTTTTTGTGATTTTCTGTAAAACGTTGTTCTCTCTTGTGTGCAAATTGGGCTCATCTGGCCAATATTATTTGATTTCTTTATCTTTTGTAATTTACAAATGTATCCTCCAGTTAATGACGAGTGAATCAGAGATTGGTTTTCCTTTTGCAAAGGGTCGTATCGTCATTATCTATTTTATGTTGTCACTACACGAGTTAATTGTTTTGGTTTGTCTTAAAATTGGATTTGTCTTTGCTCCTTTCTTTTAGCAATTAGAGACTACGACCGGAATTTGAAGGTGTTTTTTTAACTTTAAAAAGATAAATTTAATTAGGACTAAAATCTATGCTCTATGCTTCACTTTAAAAAATGTATCAAACGATCTCAAAAACAAACAAAAAATGTATCAAACTAATAACTTTAAAAATGACTGTTATTTATGAGCCCCAGTAATATATGGGCCAGAAAGTCAATGTCTAATGAATCTATTAAAAGCCCACAGACCAGAGTACACAATTTTAAAATTGTACTAGATTTTGATCCGCCCTTTAAAGAGCGGATATATGTTTTGTTTAATGTTTTTTTTAAAAAATGATTTAATTTAATTTTTGTGTGTTTTATAATTATATTAGTGTTTAATATTAATTTAATTTAATATATTTTTGGTGACTATATTCAATATGTCAAGGTGCATAATTATACACTTGTATCATATGCATTTCAGAACCATTTTAAAACTTTATTCCTAAAGTTTGTAACATATTATATTTACTTAGTAGTTACCTAACATAATTTAGTCAAGAATATTTATATCCCAATCGCCTCAAAAATAAAAATCTCATACTCTATTAGACATGATCTATATACTCGAACAGTTCTTAAATTATTATATTCGAAAACTAATATCAAACTCAACCCGCAACTAAAACCGAATAATTTGTTTGAAAAATGTTTAAAGAAATATTGTTTAACATATTCTGTTATATATATATAGTTGGGTTAAAATGGTCTTCACTAACTTTAAGTAGAATCACATTTAATAAATATTTATTTCTATTAAAAATTCACTGAAACCGGTTAAACTCCGTCAATCATAAAATTAAATTTTAATAGTAACCCGCTTCCACCATTAATTAATATTAATATTAGTTAAATTTTAAAGTTTCATAAGAAATATAATATCCTATGTACATCACGTCGTTTATTTTCTAAAAACTGTATCATGGAAATGGTACTTCGTTTATTTTCCAAATCACAGATCTGTCTGATAAATTCAAAATTTTATTTGAAAGAAAAAAGTAACTGTTTTTGGTAGGAACAGTTATAACGTGGATTTTAATAACTTTTAGAAAGTGGTTATCTAAGGTGGTTATATGATATTTAGATAAATCATTTAAATACAGTTATAAAATATGTTGGACCCAATTAATATCAATTGGAGAAGAATTAATAGTATTGATTCCACGTGAATTCCAAGAGTTAGTTGAGTGATTAGCAACCCTATTGGGTATTGGCTTTCACATCACACGAGAAGCTTCGTCTCTAACAAAACAAGACAAACTACAACTCCTTCTCCACTCTCTCTCTCTATTCCTCCCTCCCTCCCTCTTTCGTTTGAGTTTCACTTTTTCTCTCTCTCTCGAACGAGGAGCATGGCGGACTGGGGGCCCGTTCTGATCGCAGTGATCCTATTCGTAGTTCTAACACCGGGACTTCTTTTCCAGATTCCGGCGGGAGGCCGAGTGGTCGAGTTCGGGAATATGCAGACGAGCGGCGCGTCTATCCTCGTCCACGCTATCATCTTCTTTGGTCTCATCACTATCTTCACCATCGCCATCAACGTACACATCTATTCCGGTTAACTGTGTTAGCTTTATTAATGGTTTACTGAAAAAAACTTTTCTTCTCCCGTTCTGTTTGTGCTTCTAGTTTTCCCAAAATTTCTGTAAGATCTGGCATTTTCGGATATTTGTGAATATTATTAAAAAAATTGCAATCCATTTTGTTTTAGATCTGGTATACAGAGTTTGTTTGTTTGGGATCTGGTTTAACTTGGTTCCTTTATCGAATGCCACTTGATAGTTGTTAGAACAATTACAATCTAACTGTCACTGTCTGTCAGTGGAAAGACTTTTCACCACTTCACATTGATCAACTCATCAACATACACCAACTAGAATGATTTGAGGATCTTCGAAAACGACGCCGTATTAACTTTAATTGGGCTTATTGTTGCAATAAGCCCATTAAAGCCTAATCTGCAACTCGTTCTGTTTCCATCTGAATCTCCCTGACGACCACATTTCTCCGCACTTTCGTTCCATCAGCAATGGCGACTTCAATAGCTCGATTCTCTCGGAGAGGAGTAGCTTCCAACCTGATCCGTCGCTGCTTCGCCGCGGAAGCGGCGGTCGCGTTAAATACGGAGGCGCCGAAGCCAAAACCGACGGTGTCGCCGTCGCCGTCGCCGGATCGTGTGAAGTGGGACTACAGAGGACAGAGACAGATCATTCCCTTGGGACAGTGGCTTCCGAAGGTAGCCGTTGATGCCTACGTGGCGCCCAACGTCGTGTTGGCAGGCCAGGTCACAGTCTGGGACGGCTCGTCCGTCTGGAACGGCGCCGTTTTGCGCGGCGATCTCAACAAAATCACCCTCGGGTTCTGCTCCAATGTCCAGGAACGGTGCGTTGTCCATGCCGCCTGGTCGTCCCCAACAGGTTACTACTACTTGTTCACTCCCAATTGTGTTCTGTTTGTTTATGATGGTTCAGAGTTTGATTCTAGGGTTACTGTCTATTATGAAATTTTCAGGATTACCAGCAGAGACGTTGATCGACAGGTACGTGACAGTAGGTGCATACAGTCTTCTGAGATCATGTACAATCGAACCGGAGTGTATCATCGGGCAACACTCGATACTAATGGAAGGTTCGCTGGTCGAGACCCGCTCAATCCTTGAAGCTGGTTCGGTCGTGCCACCAGGAAGAAGGATCCCATCGGGTGAGCTATGGGGAGGCAATCCAGCGAGATTCATAAGAACCCTAACCAACGAAGAAACTTTAGAGATTCCTAAACTCGCTGTAGCCATCAACCACTTGAGCGGAGATTACTTCTCTGAGTTCCTGCCTTACTCTACCGTCTACTTAGAGGTAGAGAAGTTCAAAAAGTCCCTTGGAATCACTGTTTAGAGTTTCATACATCTCTTTTCCTCAAAGCTTCTCTTGTGTGTTTTGCGTGCTACGAGAGGTCTCTCGTGCATAATGCAATAAGTAGCTGAAGAACATCAAACCATTCAAATGCTTGTCTTCTGATTTTTTTTTTGGTTTTTCTGTAAGATTCAAATTTTAAACTGATTTTGGCTGGATAAAAGCAAACTATATATAAAGTTCTACTTCAGCTAAAATAATTTTAGCTGAAGTGATTTATTCTTACACACCATACATAAGTTTATAACATTCATGATGTCTTAAGATTCATGCGGTCTTCTTATAAGACATGACCAGATGGATTGTATTAAAGGCCTGCATGTTGAACCGATTCTCATCACTCTGCCACTCCTCCTCCTCGTCCAAAACGGGAGAACGTCCGATGGGTTCAAAGCAAAACGTTCCGGTGAATGGTACACCAGGAAAGTTCTCGTAAAACGGCATGCAATCCGTTATCGAATTCCCAAAATACTTGTCTCCACGGTTCGAGCTAGCAAACATGAACCCACCGAACACTGTCTCTCTGTTAGTTCGGCTACCCGAGACCAACTGACCATAAGCTCGACGAGGCGGCGGTTCGATGAGATGATGAAAACGGTTGTAAACATCGTTGCTCGAACCCATTGCAGAGTCCATATCTGTGTGATAAAACATACAAATATCGCCTGGGTTTATACCCGTGCCCGCGACACAAAACATTATCTGCTGTGTCCTGTTTACATCATTGATAGTTAAGTAAAAAAAAATGCTTAAATTTGTGTGGTTATGTATTAATATTGCATATAATCTTACCCAATAACCTCATAAAACTCTGTATATTTTATGGACGGTCCTCCGTCTAGCGGTTCGGCTTCTTTTGTAACACCGATGTATAGAAAATACGGCTTATCTGTAATCTGCAATATCATTTGTAAATCTCCTCGCAGTTTATGTATGCATTCGCATATAAGTATAGAACATAGAGATAGTTACCAGTGTGTGAAGAGATAGAATGAGATTATAAGCATCAAGCGGCCATACTTCGCCTTGTGTTCTAGCGAATAACCATGTTGTTTTCCCCTCGTGCACCAACACTTCGAGTATCTCTATTTTTGGACCGATTGGGATTATCCCACTTGAAATTCCCACGTGAAATTTGATTTCGACTGCATACACAACATATTATTTATATAAATACACCAAAATAAGTAGAATTTTACGGTTATCAGAGTGCATGAAACTAGTATTTTGTATGTGTGATTTTCTTTTTCAAGCAACAAAATATTACTATTTTTTCTTATTTTCAGCTAAAAACTTCTGTACCTTCATTGTTGTTTAGGCTATCTCTGGCAAAAACAAGTGCGACCGCGTCTACGGTGTAAAGACTGGTATCAATGTTGGCAACTTCAGCATTGGTACAAACGAAATAGTTGTGCGCATCACCGATCATAACGGTTTCTCTTGATATCTTTGCATCTACAAACAAGAAGAAAGGAACAACAAAACCGGTTTACCAATATACTGGTGTATGAACTATGTTGCTGATATAGTTATGTAATCAAATCTCACCAATTTCGGCGAGGATAGGTTTCAGATTGCTACAATGATCCTAGAGGGTAAAAAACCTATAAAGTTAGTTCCAATATAATCATGGAAAAATAGTTCAAATGCAATAATCTAATCTATTAATTTAGGGATTATCTTTGAAGTTCTCATTTAAATTTTAGACTCTTTCATAGTTGTTGCTAGAATATATCATGCCTCCTATACAATGTAACCTACCAACTTAAATTAAACCAAATCTTAACCGACATAGATTAGTTAAACTTAACTAGTAACACTTTTATAATATATTTGGTTAATCTCTTAATATAATTAGATCTAATTTATTAATTTAGGGATTATTTACTATTTGAAGTTCTCATTTAAATTTTAGACTCTTTCATAGTTGTTGCTAGAATATATCATGCCTCCTATACAATGCAACCTACCAACTTAAATTAAACCAAATCTTAACCGACATAGATTAGTTAAACTTAACTAGTAACACCTTTATAATATATTTGGTTAATCTCTTAATATAATTAGATCATATAAAACTGAACCACTCTTAAATCAACGAGTTCCATATCATTCCAGACATAAGAGAAAAAAATATCCGACTCATTTATAACGTAAGCATACAAAGACCGTGTATGCTTATGCTCATTGATCTTCCAAAAACCAAATAATTGTGGCATAGACCAACATAGGCTCATTTTCGTATCACTAACTTTACTTCCATATATTTACTCTTCGCCTACATCATATCACAACATACACAGTTATGCAAGAACATGATTTTTTTTTGTTCAAACAACCAAATAATGGTAGCATATGGTCAGTAGATTTTTTAAATATGTTTTTTTATATATTACATTTTACGAGACTATGTGTATAAGTTTTTTTTTGAAAAATGGCATAACTATATATGTGTATAAGTTAAAAGGTAAAAGGTGTGACAATGCAAATTATTATACTAAAAATGAAAGAAGATTAAATACAAACTAATAACAAGTACAACACAAATTATAACACTATTAAATTCTATATATATTTAATAAAATATTATATATATGTCTAATATGTATATATATAACTGTTATACAAAATATATATAATATTATACACACATATTATATATATCATATATTATTAATTGAAATTTGACAAATCAATTTCCGTCCTTTAGGGCGGGTCCTAATCTAGTTAAATTTAACTTGTGGTTACGGGTCTGGTTAAAACATAAAACCTATAACCGGTTTTCAACTGATTCAAAACCGAGTCGGTCTGCCCTAACCAAACAAAAAAAAGAGTTAAAAAGTTAAGGATTGGCACCCCAAACAGCATTATACCAACCGGGTCCGGTTTTGTATTACCGCAGACCAGAACCGTGAAATCTCTTACGTCCGAAATGAATTCGTCGACCATCGGTACTTGTGGCTCCTATACATCGACGCAAATAGGCACAAGAAAGTAAATTAAGTAAAAGAAAGTCTGATAAAAGATTCATTAACATTAACCAAATCAAATAGAAAGAAAAACATACTGTATTGGTATGAAGGAGAGGGATAACATTGATTTTCAAACCGGGTACGAACCCAATAATCAGTGTGACTCCTAGGTACATGTCATCATCCGTAATCACTGCATCTTCATCTTCCCATTTCATCTATCAAACATTAATTAAGAAATCTTCATAGCGAATTAATTAGTTTGATAAGTAATGATAAAATGTCATGATTAATTTTAGTTTACCTCTTCGAGTTCATTAGTAATCGAATCTGCATCGATGATTCCAAGGGAAGCAGTCGTAATTAGGATCGTATTTGCACCGATTTTACTTGCAATCTGATTATAGTTGAATAAGTCACTAAAAGTTAACTAATCTTACTTTTTAATTTTCTAACATTTGAAGATTCAATTATACAATGGAATTAGACTTCATGTCTTGTCTTCGTAATAGTTTATGTTTTTTAAATTTAAAGCCTTTAGTCAAAAAAAAAAGATTCAATTATACAATAGAATTAGTTACCCGGTTATGGATCTCTTCTATGGGAAAATGTAAACCGACAAAAGCAATTGCAAAATGTGGCCGGATTGGTTTGGATAAGGCAATTTCAAGGGCTTCATCCACGGCGATCTATGCAAAGCGTTTACAGTGTTACAACATCTAGTAAAAACAACAATGATATCCACACAGTATTGATGCAATAACTATGATTTTTTTTTACTTATTCAAGAAATCCTGTAAAACATAGGTTACATATTTGAATATAAAGAAACATGGATCATAAAGATAAAACATTTAATATTTATTTTTCTTACCTCGGGAGATTCGGCAAGAGAAAGACCGGAAGTAAGTCGGGGTCGAGAAAGAATACGATCGGAAACTCTATTCCAAAAACGGTTAACACAAGCAGCAGCGGCAAATGGTTTAGCCGGAAGTCTTGACATAATATTAGTTAAGATATCATCGGATACACTGTAAAAGTTACTCATGGCTAAGAATTTGTGTTGCGGTTTAGTTAAGAGTAGCAGTCAGATTTATAAGCGTATCTGAATGAACTTTACAAAAATAATTAAATAGTTTTAAATTTTATTTAGTTAACAACGAAAAAAATATTATTATGTTAGAGGTGGTTGTATTTCGATTATTGCAATAATATCTTATTATGCACTCAAATGATATACAATTAGAAAATTTTATAGATTTTATTATAATTTATTAATAAAATAACTAATCATATATGACTAATAAATATTTTTGCATGTTCCTAATTAATAAGAAAGATAATATTCATCTAAAGAAATTCGTCCAGAAATTCCACTAGGAATATTTCAGTCATTTCATGAATTTTTATTTGAAAGATAGAAGATTTTGGTGAACTGTAATTCTAATTCTCAAACATTGTGTATATGGATCATAAGAATTTTTAAAGATACATGTAGAAAAAAATAATTTTAAAGCCTTGTATTCTTTTATATACATTTTAAAATGGTAGGAGATCTTCAAGTAAAATAAATTATCAGAAAAAATTGCAAAAAAATAATAAATAGGTTCTAAATCCCAAAAACTACAATAAGATAAACTTATAAATATTCGAGTGTTGCTCTAGTTGTCTTCCTATAAAATTGTATTATTTAATTTTAAAAACTAAATATTTTTATGAAAAAATAGCACCAGTTAACCCCTAAACTACAAACAAAGTTGTTTTATGGTCCTTAAGAACTAAATGCATAAATTTATAAAATTCATATGTACAATAGAAACAACCATCTGTTATATTTATTGACATGTTCTTACATATTTTGTTGTATAATATTGTATTTGAATATTTGATCTATATATTTTTCTTTATGTTTGAATATTTTTCATCTACATATTTTTGTTTATATATATATATTTGTTTATTTCATCTTTTAGATGTGTGTTATGGCTCATTTTTCAAAGTTAGGTGAGGGATTTCTCATTAGAAATTGTTCTTTTAAATATGACACATTTTATTAGTTATTGAAATGATATTAGTAACATAACATATATACATATAGTAATTCATTGATGTTTCATATAGTATGTACTATTTTTAACACATTATTTTTGTTTTTTTAACAACGCAGTCTTTTTGTTTATGTGTGTAGGTATATGATCGAGTATTACTTTTATAGTTAGCAAACAATTTTCCTATAAAAGAAAAGAAATATGAGTGTCGTAGTTTCATGTTTTGATCAGATAATATTTTTGTGAGATAGATCGTGCGAATGTTATTTTATGTTACTAGACGAGCTTGTGAGTTGTAATTTTCTTACTCCAACTTTCATTTTGAAGATTATTATTCAGCAAGTACCTTTGCAATCAGACCGTGAAACTACAACTTCAAGTTGAATCCAGGTAATTTATAAAAGAAAAACTTTTTTGAAACTGAATAGTTTCTTCAGATAATGAAACTATTTACATTTTTATCTCCATAGTGTATGCCTTCTACTTAAAAGTTTTCTGTATGGTTTAAAACATACTTTTAGTTTCAACTATCAGGATAAATTTGCTAAACTGAATAATGCAATTGCAAAACTGGAAAGGCAAAAGGTCGAATGGCTAATTATAATTCAAACTGGATTAACCCGGGTTTGTTTATTCAAGCATCATGTATTCTAATCCTTTAATCAGTTACATATTATCTATAGTTTTCGTAGATTATTTATTTTGTAATGGAAACTTGCTCGGACCATCAATGACAAAAAAAAAAGGAAGGAATCCACAGACTATGAGATAAGAAATCTTATCTCTATTATGTCACAATGTACTTGTGTTGGATGCAGACACAAAGTGCCTTTGGTTTTGTTCATTATATCTTTATAGCACTTTTCTTTTCCTGAAAAAACGAAGAATCTTTTGCAATCTCGAACACTTGTTTCATTAGTGGTATAAATTTTCTTCTTCTTTTTCGGATGTGCACTGATCTTCTTTAGGCGTTACGAAAAGCGACCAGCCTCGGTAGTGTGCAGGCTGGATTAATGGATGGTAATCTTTCAGTGTATTTATCCAACTTCAAAATTGGTGATCTCCTATGCTATGCTGTAAAAAGAGAACCGTACATCCTAACGTTTGGTTGATGCTGCACAATTTCAGATGTTTGATAATTTTGGTTTATAACTTGAAAATAAAATTGAAAACAAAACTTGAAAATAAAAATATAAGTTTGACTTATAGAACTCAAAAATCTATATACGCTTTAAAGTTTAAAAAAATAATAGTTGTTTTTAACAACAAATTACTTGGAATAATTATTAATCGAATAAACTTGATTGATGCTAGTGACCATTTAGATGTTTGTTGAAAAATGTTCGTTTACCACAACAACACAAGTCATATCCGCCGCATATACGAAGCATTTTTCTCCTTTTTCGTACTCATTTAAAGAGAGTATAACATTTTGAAAGTTACCTTTCGAATGATTCAACATACAGTTAAAATAGTCTTTTCAGATTGGTGGTGTCGTACTTGTATCGTTACTATCGTAATAGGTAATAAGATCATGAAATAATTTGGGGGGGGGGGTCAAAAATATATTGAAGAAGATTATATCAAAGTATCAAACAGCTGTATAGGGACGATGATTTTAAAGAATCTCAATGATGATAAAGATGAGAGACTAAGATGACAATAGTGAACAAGAAGCCGATATGTTACTGTCATTTCATATTAAGGATATATCATATATCGTTTCCACACTACTTAAAAAATCAATTTATACATGTAACTACCATGAGCTAATTTATCAAATAAAACTTCAATTAGTTCAGTTTTACTACTTTTATTTCGGAATATGTCATGGCCCAAAACATCGACTTGTCGTTTTAAGTTAGAGTTAAAGATGTTTGCAGATGTTTTTATATTTTAAAAAGAAAAACATAATAACAGTTTATCAGGACGTCATGGGTTATGTTTTTGAAAAAATGGTGGTAAGAGTACATTTTCAAACATACAATAGAAAGAAAAAGACGAACAACAATTATATCTTTTCAGAAATTGAGTAATTAACAGAGTGTTGCCTTTTAATTATATAAGTTATAATGCTAAGAGTTTTTAATGTGATGTTTTGTTCTGTAACTTTGAACATCATAATTCATAACATCAACACCATGTGATTGTACAGTCTTTAATACCGTTAAAACCACATCTAAAAATTAAAAATAACCCATATCTATCTACTAAAGAATGCCAAAAAAAACTATTTCTACTGTATATAGTAACTAATACATGCCACTTTTGAAATAATCTAATAGATTTCTTACCACGGTCGACTTTTGTTTATGGTAAAAAGGTAATTAGGTAATAATCACTTGTTTCGACTAATCACTTCGGTTAGACTCTTGTTAACGCCAACAACTTACACCGTTAAGTTCGAGGTAGGAAGAACGCAAGAATGGTGTGAAAGAAGAAAAAATACAAGAGCCAACAGAAACGGCCGTTACGTTATTATTACTACTGACGTGTCTGCGTCAGCTCTTGGATTTTTTTTTCTCTGCTAAAAGCATTTAATTTTACCAGATTCATCATTTATATCACAGCCATAAAAGTGCGACAAAATCTCAAATTGTAACAGAACTATCATATTTTATCAAACCGGATATATTAAAAGTATAATCATAGGTTCTACTAATACCAATTGCGATATCGATAGCCAATGGTATACCTCTACTATTTTACCAGCCTTATTAACTTAATCACTTGACTTTTCACCATTTTACCAATAAAATTAGTAGAGTATTTCATAAATTTTTATATACACTTCTATCATACACTAAGTTTAGCAGTTGCAA
Source organism: Raphanus sativus (assembly GCF_000801105.2). NCBI lineage: Eukaryota > Viridiplantae > Streptophyta > Magnoliopsida > Brassicales > Brassicaceae > Raphanus > Raphanus sativus. The sequence goes on along the minus strand of NC_079515.1, from coordinate 33,408,153 downwards.
GGGCAGATTTCTTTGTTGCTATTTATATACTTATGTAATTGGTTTCAACGTTCTTTTGCTATAATTAAATATTTTGCTGAGAATTAATAATAATAATTTCAACGTTCAACAGTGTTTCGTCCTGTAAATTTTCATTTTTCATGATTTGTAACGTATTTCGATTTCACGTGCTCTACTGCTCTTTGATTTGTTTACTATCATTAGATTTATAAAAAGAAACAAAGAAAAAAGGAAAAGAAACGTATTTAAGATATATACTCTTTTTAAGTCGAGAAAAGAGAAGAATCCAACTCGGCAACGTCCATGTGTAAGCCTCGGTAATACAAAACTTTGTCCCACAGTGCGATCCAAAGTTCATGCTCCACGCGTGTGAAGTCTTACTTGGCGCCACGTCAGTAATCAATGCATGGGGAAGTCGTGGTGATAATATTATCATTCTCACTGATTTTCTTCTTTGCAGTACTGAAATCATTACTAGCAGTTTAGATATATGAACTACAGTTTACATATACAATCTCAGTTTAACTTTTTGGTTTGAAAACGATTTGTTTAAAAAATACCGTTTGCAGACAATGAGAACATTGTATTTTTTTTTTTTGTAACTGATATGAGAACATTGTATTCTGAGAAACAAATTGATGATGATATTATAGAAAGGGTTGTAATCGATGTCATCTGTAAATAAATATATAAAAATAGACTGTAATGTAAGAAACGGTAATTTGATTTATTTGGCTGTGCTTGACCCCTTGTGTCAAGGTAAGCACTTCGATGATCCATTTATTCTTTGTTTTAAGACACGAACGAAGAAATAAAAAAACATTTGATTTTAACTTTGTCAAAGATAACCCAATTGCCAGTCTCGCTTACTTTCATGTAACGGAAATTCACTGGTTGGCAACGGCGGAATCGTGTTTTGATGAATCTTCTACCAGAAAAAGTTGCATGGTAAAAAAAAATACGTAAAAACATACACTTTTTGTAAACCGTAAAAACATACACTTGCTGACGAAAATACAAAATATATTTTTGTTAAGCTAAAAAGTGAATTTCAGTGAATTATTTGTAAAATTAAAGCTTCGTATTATAAATTATTATGTAATAGGATCTGTTCAAAATTTTAAATAAACAGCAATAAATATTTTAATGATAAAAGTAAACTATAATTTGTTTTATAATATTTTAAGGTGTTAATATATTATTAAAAGTATATTAAAAATAAGATAATATTTATAATAATAAATTAAATATTTTTAATAAATTGTAGTTATTTCTATATTTTGTAGCAAGTATATTATTATTAATATTTATTTTGATTTTAATAAAATAAATACTACAGAAAATATTTAACTAATTTAATATATTTTTCATTCCGTATATTTTAAATTTTTAACAGTTTAGTTATTTTTTCTGTGATTATAGGATTAAATGATGTTTACCAATTGAAGGCTTGAAGCCATGGAAAAATACATATTGCGAGAGTATTATGTGTATTTTGACCGACAAACAATTGAATGAAATATTAAATTACAACTAAAATAATAATCAATTAACTTAAAACAGGTTCACGTATAAGTCATGTTTAAAAGGGAATAATACAAAATAATTTACATTTCTTTTCAGATCTTGAGGCCACAGTTCTACCTTCGTACCAAAACCCAAGTGGTTCATTAGAGAGAGAGAGAGAGTGCGTGAGAGAGATTTATAAGCCTCCCTTTGGGCATAACAATTTTTGTGAACATAGAAACACTCACAACTTAACAAAAAACAAAAAAAAATGGGAGAGGTTCAAGAAAATCCCAAACTCTTATATCATCTTTTCAAAACTCAATGAATAATAACAATAATAATTTTGTTTTAACTAAGACTAATTTTTATTGGGTTCCAGGAGGGGAAGAAACCAGAAGCAGCAGAGGAGAAGAAAATGGAGGAGAAGAAACCAGAAGAGGAGAAAAAAGAAGGGGAAGAAAAGAAAGTGGAGGCTGATGAGAAAAAAGAAGAAGAATCTGAGAAGAAAACTCAAGAAGCAGAACCTACTAAAGATTCCAAAGATGAGTCTCCACCCGCGGCTCCTGAGGCTCCAGCACCACCTCCTCCGCCACAAGAGATTGTCCTTAAGGTTTACATGCACTGTGAAGGCTGTGCTAGAAAAGTCCGCCGTTGCCTCAAAGGCTTTGAAGGTATGTATAAAAGTGCATACATATTTATATGATTTTTCGCATTTCATCTACATGAAAATGTTTTCTTTGAAAAAATATTTACATTTTATATTTTTCAAGGAGTAGTTTCAGAATATCCAAACGTTTGCCGCTTGCTTTTACAACGATATATTTTTGTTTAAGATGATTAATGTTGTGGTCCATTTAAAAAATACAATCTCTCGAAGCATCTATTGTGGTGTTTTTTTTTCCAACAAATTACACACTCGACGAAAGCATCGAATAAGTAGATCACTGCAACTATATATTGTTTCTTTTTTCAAAAAAAAAAAAAACTATATATTGTTTCTGTCAACTACAGGTTTTGGTTGATTTCGTGAATAAGTATAGTTAGTAATCATTATATATTTGTGTGTAGGACCATATAAAGGTTGGGTTATGCTTTTAGTTATTAATATTATATATAAGTAAAAACAATCAAACGAGGAATTCTGTTTTTGGTAAACATGGTAATATGTTATTTTTCTTGTAAAAAACATGGTGTATATTGATAATATAGATAAATTTGAAGTGATCTTGGATTTTTGGTTTGATTTATTTAGGAGTGGAAGATGTGATGACTGATTGTAAATCGGGGAAAGTGGTGGTGAAGGGAGAGAAAGCTGATCCATTGAAAGTGTTAGCCAGAGTTCAAAGGAAGACCCACCGTCAAGTTGTGCTTCTTTCTCCGATTCCCCCACCGTCTCAGCCACCGGAAAAGAAAGCAGAAGAGGAGAAACCAAAAGCGGAAGAGAAGAAAGTGGAGGTAACTTTCTTTATTGTATTTTTCTGTTTAGTAAAGTTGATACTCCTTCCGTTTTGTTTCAAATTAGATGATGTTCTAGAAGATGAATGTTGTTTCAAAATATAAAATAAATGTTGTTTTGAAATATAAGATGCTTTTATGTATTTAGGTTAATTTTCACTTTATTAGAAATAGTTCAACCAATAAAATTTTAAGTACTTTTTATTATTTTTTTATGTTTATAATCGGTTGAATAGTTTTAAAATTATATCTATAAAATATTTTTTTTAGAAAAATAAATTTAGTAATCTTTGTGCAACAAACCAAAACAAAGGAGAGAGTGTTACAAAGGAGAACAAAAGAAGAGGAGGTGATTTTAGGAGTTGCTTTCTTGGGGATTAATGAAATGACTATTCATTTGTTTTTGTATTGCTATTATATTTAGGGTAAAGACTCATTTGTTTATTATTCAGTTTAAAGGGGAATATTCACTTTGCAGTGATTTCACATGGGAGGTGTATTGGTAGGATTGGTATATTATTGTCTAATTTGATGGTTTCATGTTATAGACTATATTTTATGTATATGGAATTTGAGTTAATTAGTCGTTTTATTTAAATTATCCGGCGAACATTTTGTATCAGCCTCCCGTAGTGGTTACGGTGGTCCTCAAGGTTCATATGCACTGCGAAGCTTGTGCGACGGAGATCAAGAAACGAATCATGAGAATGAAAGGTTAGTGTGTAATTCTTTAGTTGAATCAAATTTGATACATACAATATTTAATCAAGATGACATCACTACCACCTTAAAACATACATACACACGCGCTATTTTTATCTGATCATAATCGTCTTATTCGTTGAAAGCATGTGTAATGCATCATATTCATATGCAGAATCATATGCTATTTGTTTTTCTCATTCGGTATTGTTTGAACAAATTACTTTTAGGAGTGGGATCTGCTGAATCGGATTTAAAGGGTTCTGAAGTGACGGTGAAAGGAGTGTTTGAACCGCAAAAGCTAGTAGACTACGTTTATAAACGGACTGGAAAACATGCTGCGATTATGAAAGTTGACCCACCGCCTCCCCCGCCACCTGAGGAAGCGGCTCCAGCGGCGGAAGGAGAGAAGAAAGAAGAAGCAAAAAAGGAAGAAAAGGACGGAGGAGAATCCAAAGGCGAGGAAGGGAAAGAGGAAAAAGCAAAGACGGACGAAGAGAAGAAAGAAGGGGATGCCGGCAAGGGGGAAGGCGAAGCAGCTGCAAAAGACGGTGGTGGTGAAAGCGGTGGTGGTGGCGGCGGTGGGGAGGAAGAGGCAAAAGTTGTGGAGGTGAGGAAGATAGAGAATCCCTATTACTACTATCTTTACCAACCGCCCCGTGTGGCTGTTCCGCCTATGGAAATGCCGTCGTATGCTTATCCGCATGCATATCCGCCGCAACTATTCAGCGACGAGAATCCAAACGCATGTTCCATAATGTAACGAAGAAAACCGCAGACGCTAAATGGTTTATATGGAGAATATTTGAACATTTTTGATTCAGTGGATACATGCTGTCTCTTTGCAAGTAGTTTTCTTTTTTACTGTGGTTGTGCAGCTCTTTTTAACGGGCTATATATAATCAATAAAATATATAGATTACAATAGTTTATACTATAAATTTGTTTTAATTTTATGGTACATAGAAAAACCTTTTAAATCGATTACTGCCGGAAAATAGAAAATCAGTTTTATCGAGAATAATGTAAGTGTATTTTTCCGTTTGAGCTGCACCGAATTTGACGCGATCATTCCACACATTCTTAATATATAACCATTTTTTTACATATTTAGATATGGTTAGTTCAAGCAGATTTGATTTAGGAGTAAGTGTAAGTGTAACTATAAAAATTAGCTAGAGTTCTTGTTTAAAGCTACCATGTAACGGTAAAAAAAACAGTATAACTGCAGTGTTACACCAACTAAACGCAGGACTGACCCTTAAATTTTGAAGGCCTGAAACCATTTTTATGTAATTTTTTTTTTCATAAATTTGAAGATCTAAAAATATTTTTTGGGGGTTTAAGTCTATATAATCTTTTTCAAAAAAATTGGATATTTCTTACTTGTAACAAATGTGTCATTAGACATTGCTCAGGGCCGACCCTGACTACATGGTACTATGGTAGTTTGTTATTTTACCCAATATCGCATTATTTCATCACAATCACTAAACTAGTTGAAAACTTGTGGAAGAACAGTAGAGTTCACATCTGTAGTCCCCATGTTTAAAGATGTTATAAATAACCTTAATAGTATTACCTAGTATAAGCCCATTTCTACACTTCTCGACATAGTAAGAAAAAACGTCGTTCAGAGTTTATCGGTGAATTATTCATAGTTAGGTGAAACACTACTTCCTTGCCTCTATCAAAATAGGTTGGTCCATTTATTGTACGAATAAAGTTAATGAAAAATGCTGCCTTATCTTAGACTTGCCATTTTGTTTTGTCAATTGTGTTATGATTATTTCTTTATTTTTGCTAAAAAGTTGATGATTATTTCTTCTTAAATAATTCTGTGGTCATCATGTGTTGTTAGAAATTAAATGGTTGCACGTAATATCAATCAGTCATATAAAATACTTTGTTAGGAATCCTATGTTTTTTTGATGTTTTTTAATTTTGGGATTACCTCACTACTAATCCAAAAATGTTTTTTCCCTAATGAACATTATAATTTGGGATGAATATTTGGTTAAACTATTGTGATTTTTTGGCAATGAGGATAAGTCAGTAATCTTAGTCTAGTTTGATTTGAATATGGACAACATATAAACTTTCAGAACATATTAAAACTTAGATCAAAATCTAAATAAAGAGATTATGATTTTGGCTGATCCAACGAATTCTATTTAGAAAAGTATAGTTTTGTTTTGTTAACGTCTGTGATTAATGTATACATATTTTATGTCCTTTTATATTAAAATCGAGTTATCTCCTTTGTAATTAAAATAACCTCAACGAATCTAATCCAGTTTTTAAATTCTGTAAGAAAATTCCAATTCTAAAAATCGCATATAATAAAAAAGCTAAACTATGAAACAGATAGGAAGTTAATGTTAATCTTCTGTCCACTTTTAATATTATTTAAACATTTACTTATTTAAGAATAATTAGATACTAAATAATATATTTACAGTTTTACATGTTATAATCTAGTGTAAACTAATCACTAGTTATCTATACTATTAAAACACAAGGCCCTTTTTTGAGGTGTCCTTGGTTTTTGAAAGTATTTACAGGAGAATGCCACTGCATAATGTTTTAATCTAAGCTTTTTATTTAAGTGATTTGTTTTTACAGAAAACCCAACAATTTGTTTGCTTACTTTTCGTGAAACTGATCACAAAAATCGGAAATCTTTTTTTTTATTTGCCACACGGAAATCTTTGTTCAAACCAAAAAAAATTTGCCATTATAACTGCATCCAAACATTATGATATTGCTTATATAAAATCGGTTAACTGCATCCAAACATTATATTATTTCCTATGAGATATTGTGCATTCCATCCCTGACATATGTATGATTATGTACAAAATAAATAATGTAATTTACCATATGTAATTATATACAACATTCTCTCCAGCTTTCTATACAAATTTCCAAAGTAACAATTTAGATATAGAACGATCGATATATATTTTTGCATGTATTCAAACTCGAAAAACTAAAACATTTTAATATCATGGTAACCATAATCTGGTACAATATCGCAACTAAAATTGTCATATCCTATCTAACAATTACACCTGACAACCAGAATTTTAACAAACAATATCTAACAATAAATATATATCCCTACAATATTCCCGAGAATAAACGATTTTATATGAAAAGAATTTAAACAAACAATATGAGCAGCAATAATAATTGATTCAATTCAATTCATGATAATATTTTTAAAACAATACATAATCTAAACAAAACACTATTATAATCGCAACTAATTTGATATATCCCTGGTATATTCCATAAAATCAACGTTTCCTATATTTTTATTTCAAAAAATACAGAAATCACAGGTTTATAAATAGCACGATCAACCACATCAAATACAACCATTCTACATTTTCATTCTCTAACGTCAGAAGTTCTAATGGATCACATTCTCAAAATCAACAGTTTAAATGATGTTAAACCTTTCAAATCTTCCTGGAGTGTCCGAGTAAAAGTGATTCATACGTGGATATCATTCAGTCACCAGTTTGGTGCATCTCTTCAGATGGTCCTGTCCGACGAAAATGTAATGACCACGATTTCCTATCGTCTCTTTTATATGTTTAATATATGAACTAATTAAATAGTTTTAACATGTATACGGGTGTCAAAATCCAGGCCACTTGCAATCAATCCTTAATGCAAAAACTCTAGAAACAATGTGTAGTTGGATCATGGAAAGTTATTAATAACTTTTCATTAAATCAAGCATGTGGTTTTAATCGACACACTAACCATGTTTACATAATGAATTTTGTTCCTCAAACTTCAATAGTTGATTGTGAGGTTTCATGCGACAACATGTTCCACGAACTCATTGATTTTGCCAAGAATACAAATGGTTCATGTGACCCACGTTTTCTTATTGGTATATATGTTTCTTTCAATGGTTATTTTTTATTTATATATCCGGACCTTGGTATAACTGTTATGTTTTGTATAACAGATGGGATTGGCGAAATCTGCGACTTTGGTGGTGTAACACTCTCGAAAATCATAAGAAAAAGAGGTGGCGAAATTGGAGATTACTCTAAGAGATATCAAGTAAGTATTATTTTGAAATAATTTAAAATTTGTTTAAAATGTGTTAATTCTAATTTATATTTTTGCTTATTATATCAGCGACCACCGCTTTCAGTGTTTGATTACGGGGAAATTAGCCACTGTTTTGACACAGGATGTCAACCAAGTGAAAATTGGAGATATATGTTTAATCAGATTTGCTAAAATTTGGAACTACAAAAGTAAGTTAACTGTATTTATAATTTTCTGAGGTCCATTATATTTTTCAGTGTATCTTTATATTCCATTTTCTTATCTATACTATTAAAACATAAGGCCCTTTTTTGAGGTACCCTTCTGTTTCAACAATATCTACGACCAAATGCCATTGCATTAATTTTAGGCTATGATATTGATTAATTGTTGATTGAAATTGACAACGACTAAAACCATTTATTTTTCTTACATTCCATCAATATATGCCTTTTGAAACAGTTATTGACCACAAAATCTGCAAAGAATCTACACATATTTTAAACTAGGTGTTTTGCCCGCACATGCGGGCATAAATTTTTTATAAATAATTATTAGTTTATGTCTTATTAATCTAAAACCAGCATAATAAATTATTATTTATGTTTTTAAATAGTTAAATCAAACATCAAAATATTTATATATGTCAAATACTTTTAGTCAAAATATATACTTATTATTGCGTTAAGTTTTTTTAAAACACTCATATCTTAGAAATATTTTAGAAAATATATTTATATTTTTTGGTTGACTAATATTTAATAATAAATTATTTTGTATCTTAATTTTGTTTTTAATTTTTATAATAAAATATTGTTTTCAGATAGACAAAAAGAATATATATAGAAGAATTATCTTTTTCTTGATAATTCTAAAATATTATTTTGTAATCAATTATTTAATATAGCATATAACATATAAACTTTATATCATTAAAATAAATTAGTGAATAGTTAGAAACTAATAATAAATTAATAACCTATCTTTTTTTTTACATCAAATTAATAACCTATCTAAAAGTCCAAAACCTAATAAAAATATGACAAATAAGAAAAGTTAATATAACATATAAATTTAATATTAATAAAATAAAATTCGTTTTTATTTATATAGAATATTTATTTTAAATTAATGATTTAGCGACTTAGCTCAAAAACAAATAATACATCAATGATAATTTAGCTTAAACTTAATAAGAATATGACAAATAAACAAAATTAGCTAAAATCATGGAGAACATGACAAGTAAGCAAAATCATTTCATAAATAATAGTATAGATTTATATCGTGAAGGAAAATGTTTCAAAAAGAAAAAGAAATCCGATTTGAAACATTATTGAAGCATATTCTCTAATAAATACTTGGTATCCTATTTACTTGGGAAATCAAGAAAATCGTTGGAGGCCAATAACTCTTCGATTTTTGTGAAACCTAATATCATGTACAAGTACAACTATAAATATGTAGTATACGTAAAATCTTTAAACATAATGTGCCTGTTCCAGAAAATTGATTACTCTAAAACTTTTTTCTTCATAATTGTGTTGCTAATACTTTAGATAACTTTTATCTTAATCTATTAAAAGTGAAGTACAAAAAGAACTTAACCCTAAGTTTTCCACAATATTTATTAACATATGCCACTAGCATTAAAACTCAGTGTTTTGATTATTTTTTAAGCTGAGATTATTGGACCTAGCTAATTTGTCTAACTAAAAGGTCTACTCTAATTTGACTGCTAATATAAAAAGCCCATTACGTTGGATTGTGGTGGAGTTAATTACCACTCATCATTGTTTGACTTTGCGAATATAGCTTGGTTTAATAACATACAAAACTCGGTTTAATTTAAAATTTGATTAAACCATATTATATTTAAAATTCGATGGTCCATATTAATTAGTACTAGATCTTGACCCGCGCTTTGGAAGCGCGGAATATTTTACGATTTGAAAATTTTTACTAATAACTTAAAAAATATTTTGGTAACTTTTAAATAATATGTATCTAAAATATTTTTGCATTTAAATCAATGTTTTTAAATTCAACCCGATTGTGATTATACCGGTTAATCCGAAGATCTAACAATTCAATTTAGGTTTTTAAAATATTCATATTAAAAGATCACTAAAACCCGAGACTAATCGATTGAACTAATGGATGACCGATATGTAATCTAATTTGATTTAAATTGTAATAGTTTCATAATTTGTAATCTTATAATCCAAATTTTAAAGTTCATTATTTGCATTTTATGAAATTATGACGTTTCTAAAAAAAATTTAAAGAGAAAATTATGGATATAAAATAACTAAGATTAATTATTGTATTGTTTGGAAACATTGATAGTATTATATAAAATATATTGTTTGGAAACATTGATAGTAGTATAAATAAATAAGTATATTGTTTGGAAACATGGATAGTAGTATAAAGAAAGGAACATTAGTGATTTAATGTAGGTTTAACTATAAAGTATAAAGGTGTATTTAATTTAAAAACTTACAAAATAAATGTTAGGTCCAACAAAATGTTTCTGTTTTAATAAAATAGATGTCTTCATTTTTCATTTCATCAAATCTCAATCGTTTTGTCTTTGTAGCTGGTTTAACTTTATATTTACTAAATGGTGTTTGTTTCAAGACAACTTTTTGGGACTCAGTTTTGTGTGTGTGTGTTTGTTTTGGTTTCTTGGCTTCAAGAAAGAAATCATGTTTTTTTATAAACAAGAAAGCATGAGTAAGATTAAACAATGGTTGCATTTGAAATTTGTACTTGAGTAAGATTTTATATTTAACAATTATATTTTCTATAAAATATTTCAAAACATATAAAGTGGCACAATTTTTTTTAGTTATGCGATAAAGTCGTAAAATCATTTAGTAACAAAATCAATATGTAATATTACCTTTTTAAATTATTACAGATTATAATTTATTGTTATTATCAAAAACGTTTATGAACTATGAAATGGATTAGATATAAATAGAACTCACTTAAATGTAATATAGGCCCAAAAAACAAAAGACAATAATGTCATTAATGAATTTTTTAGTTAGTCATATCATTAAGGACATTTTTGGAAAATTTTAACATTTCATTAAGGGCATAAAATGGGAACGGTCCCCTTTTAATGGTATTGATTTAAAAAAAAAATCCTTTCAAATGTTTAACCTTTTTTTTTAACTCGAAGAAAGTTGAGATATCGATAAAAACCAAAATCAAAGAACATAAACCAAACAAAATAAAACAAAGACATAAACAGAGCCTAAAACTCATCTATGTTCACAAGTCTATTCTTTTCACATTTCTAAAAAAATTTAATATCAATGGAGCTGACCTAAGGAATAAATGTCTTGATCGGTCCCAACCCTGAAAGGAACGTCACCAAACCATACTAAAACCAACAACATTAGAAACAATCAAGAGGTAAAATCTACACCAATTCTAGCAGCTGATATCCATGTGAAACTTGCATGACCAGAACCACCACTATAACTAAGATACAAGGACAAAAGACCTTGAAACACTACTTGGGAAAACATCAAAGAAGACCACCAGCTCTTACACGCGAACATTCGCAAGACAGCCAAGTGACCTACAGAACAAAGACTGCCCACCTCCTCGCAAGAGAAGAACTTAAGTCAAGTTAACTGCTTCGTCTTGAAACCATCTCTCAAAACCACAAAGGACCAAGATAAGGTTTAGTAGATACCTCCACAGCGAACATAAATCACAAAAAACGAACCCAAAAAGCCAACTTAGGATGCGGCGAAGTGACTGAAAACGCAAGAACCAAACAAAAGCAGTATTCCCACGACTTCAAGCTAATACCAATTCACCACAAAAGAACATAAGTTCCAGTGATCGAAACGCTAAAAAAAAAAACATCCTTCCCAATGACAAAAAGCCGGCGATAGATATGCTAGAGGAGTCATCTTCTCCCGGAGACAGAATGCCGGCGGTAAAGAACTTTGAAAACCTCTTTTTCCAGAGTCTTAGCCGCTCCCGGTGGCAGTAAAAACCACCAACCACCGGAGCAAGAGAGAGAAAACCGACGACTACTCTTCTAACTAGGAAGAAAACTAATTTCAAATGCTTAACCTAATAACACTTTTTTAATATTACAAATTGAACATACACCCGCACGGGCGTGCGGGTCAAAATCTAGTTTCTATTAAAGGGGTAAAATCTTTCAAATAATGGAGTAAGAATCATAGACTAGATTAGTAACCTTTTGTACACTCTGATCTTTGCAATGTAAATCTTCATGTAATCTTTTTATTTCATCAACTTTGTTTCTCGAGTATGTACAGTGTCATTGACACACATGGAAGAGGAAAACAACAGTTGGTAATTGTTAATTCAGATGCATCTATTGTATTAATGTTAAAACCAGTTCAAATATTCTATTGCATATATGTTCTTATTCGGTTATTTTCCTCAGCAAATGTGTCTTTCTATCTGACAAATATATAAAGTGATATTCATCTTTCTTGAAGACCAAGGCGATAGTTTAAGGAACAACACTTTGCAGAAACTTTGATCAGATCAGGTGTGCTATTTCTCCAGAAAATAGCATGTATGCCAAGTCAATAAAACAAAACAATGAAAGGCACAATAAATACAAGAAGAAACAATATATAAGATAGGTGAAAGACACAACACCCTAGCCGTGACATTTTTTATTTTTATTCTCCCCCCTCACTTGACTTCCGTTTGAATCAATGTATGATTTCATTGGTAAAACTTTGATGATCTTCAACTCAAGATTCGTCAATAGTTTCAAATAAAAATATTAGGTTTCTCTGTGTTGTTTCTTAACTTTCCTCTTCTGTATATTCTTTTTGAAAATATGAATTGTCTGTAAACACAATAATACAAATACAGTCAGAATAATATTTACATAGTATTATATATATATATATATATATATATATATATATATATATATATATATATATCAATGAAATCTAATAAAAACCATAGTTATAGTTTTAAAATATTCAATAATTATTAAGTTGATATTTACAACTAATTAAATATATTTAAATCTTAATATTTTATTTATAAAATTTATCGCTAAAAATAAGTTTAAATATAACATATAATTATACAAATAGGTTTAGGTATCAGCATAGAAAACGAAAACCAAAAATCAAACTGAAGCAGAACAAAAAACAAACTAAAAAACAAAATCAAAACCAAAGCAATATTTAAAAAAATCATAACAGTTCATGTATCTATGGGACAGAAAATTGAAACTAGATCGAAACCAAACTGAGAACCAAATTGGTATCCAAAATACAGTTTATATACCTAAAAATATTAATTATATTTAGTTTAAAATTATAAACATTCTGAAAATTCTACTTATAAACCAAACTACCCAAGAAATATGATTACCCTATTAATTTTTATCCAAAATATTAAAATTATTTTAATTTTCCGATAGAACATAATCATCCGTATATTTTTCTATTTTATCCTAAATATTTGAATTTATCTGAGTTATCCGATATTTCATTCAAAAATATAGAAATGTGAGTTTTCCCAAATTATTCAAAAAATCATAAAAAGAGAATCAAACCAGAAACAAACTGAAGTTAAAATTTTATCGGGTTTCTAACATTTACCAAATCGAAAATCAAAATAACTAAGCTGAAATCAAACCCAAATTTCTAAATAATCAAATGGTTATTATATCTCTTAAATAAAAAAATAAAATCGAATTAGAACCGAACAGAACAAAAAACAAAGGGTCTTGCACTTAAAAAATGAGCCATTTTGCCAAACTCGCTCCTCGGATAATCTAAATAATATATACAAACATAAATTTGCCAAAGAAACATACCCGCCATTGTCACTTTCTCAAAACATAGATTTAAAATTTCAACTATTTAACTCGGTATATTATCAAAACATGAGTTACAATCTAAAACGTGTAACTCGAATTAGTATTACGCATCGTTATAATAGTATAGATTATACTTCAAAACCAAACTATACAATGTTTGATATTTAAAATTTACAGGAAACAAATTTCGCCCTTCCAAAGGAAACATACCCGCCCTCTCAAAGGTTGCTTGCCACGCAATCTGTCGGTAAGATTGTACGTTATCGTAGTTGATATATATATATTGGACCAAACCAAATTTATTAACGACAATCGATCTCAACCCGGATACTTATGCCCAAACACACTTATGAAAAATCGAACAAGAGCATAAATTTAAAACAAAACAATTGTCTCGCCCTCTGAAGGGCGGGTCAAAATCTAGTTAACTTATTATAATACACATCAAATTGAACTGTTGCTAACTATCTAGTAATAATAAAATTTCAAATAGAAAAAAAAATTCAAATAGAAACAAAATACAAAGTTTTTATCTGCTGACATGTTAAACACATACGAAATCTAAAGAGCTTCAAGACGCCGCGCGTTAGTGACACATGCTAATAGCTCGTGTCTCGTGACGTTCACATCGTAAGCAAAAGAACAGAACATTCTATTCCAGCGAGGTGGACTCCAGAAATACCACTCGCCTCGCCTAAGACTCCAAATACAGAAAACAGATCAAACGTTAGGTCTGGGTATTCGATCTTTCCATCGGATTCGATTCGATTTAAACGGGTTTTCAGATTTTCGTATCTAAGTTTAGAAGTTCTATTCGGAGTTTTGACATTTCCTGTACGTTCCGGTTCGAGACCAACCAGGTTCGAATTGGTTCGGGTGAAACAATGAAAATCCATCTAAACCTGAAAATAAATTAGATCCCGTTTGATTTTGGATTTTAACAACCAAACTAGATTTTGATCCGCGCTTTCAGAGCGCGGATTTATTTCCTTTATTTTTTTAAATTGACAAATATTTAGTAAATGTCATATTTTCATATATTTGTTTTTTTTTATAAAAGACTTAAACTTCTTTATCAGATTCCCGAACCAATCAGACCCGGGATAAATATCCGAATGAGTTCTAAATTGCTATATCCAAAGAACCGGTCCCGAATCCGACCCGAACCGAGAACTGAATGAGTACCCGAAGATATCCAAAATGTGAATATATATCTAAAAATATATTTATTAATTATATTTATAATTATTTTAATATTTAAAATTAATATTATAAGTTAACTATAGTAGTTATTTTCGGTACTGTTGAGCATTTTTGGATAAAATATGATAATTTGGATAAAAGTTTACCCAAAAAACTGTATAGAATGAATATTTTGGTTACTTTTGGTTACTTTTGAGTAATTTGGATACAAAAATTTGAACCTAATCGGATACTTTGGTTACTTTGAGTACAAATAACCGAATCCGTTTTAGATACTTTGGTTATTTGGTTATTTTTCATGTTCTTATGCATGAGAACCGAACCCACCCGGATCCAGAAATACCCGACTCGAACCCGATCCGAAATTTTATAATATCCGAATGTGGTTTAATTTCAAAACTCTAAAAACCCGATACCCGAAAAAACCGATCCGTACTCGAACGTCCAGATCTAATGAGTATTTATGTTAAAAAAATTGAACTTTATTTTTAATGAATTAAGTTGGTATAACTCTGATAAAATTAATTTCACTATGTGGCTAATTTTTTAAATAAAAAGTTATATACTTTTAGTAAAGATTTATACTTTTCAATGAAAAAATTCAAATTTTTTTTATGAATGCTTAAATTATATTAAAAAAAAGAAAAAACATAATAATTATGTGATTATTTTTTGTTCACAACCCAAAATATTAAGAATGATTGAAAATAAATTATTTGAACTTGAAGAAAAAAATAAAAATTGGATCTGATTTTTTAGTCGGCCCAAATAGCCTAAGAGAGATCTGATGTAGGAAGTGGGCTGGATCCAAAAAAATGGCCCAATATAGATGTGTTATTAATTACTTGATTGCCATTAATAAAATATGCAATGTTAGTAAATGAAAGGGTATTTTTAGTAAAAAACCCAATAGGATCCTGCTTTAATAGTATAGATATGCAATGTTAGTAAATGAAAGGGTATTTTTAGTAAAAAACCCAATAGGATCCTGCTTTAATAGTATAGATGTAACCAAATAAACTTGAAAATGATAATATAATCATATTAACCAAAAATATTCCATAAAACCGATAGAAAACATAAGTTAAACAACAAGAGCAAACACCAAAACAGAATTCACTTGTGTCTAAACTCAAAAAAAACAAACAACACACAAACCAAACACAAAGTGTTCAAATTGCAAAATGCAAAACAAAGTACAAATGGTTATTAGAAAGCACTCTTGACTCCATATTATAAGAACGAAAGACTGAAAATTTCGGATATCAAGTCCATCTGAAAAAAGAAAAAAACAAACAAACACATATAATCAATTTGAGTACACATGCTTAATGCAAGCTGTAAGTAAGAAATCAATAAAGCAAACACATGATATATAACGATTACGAACTAAGAGAATCACGGATTTGACTGAATTCGGTTCGGAAAAACTGAAGAAGAAGAATAAAACCGAAGAAATAGAGAGACGATACATGTGATTGGATTATTGAATGCTCAGATGAAGAATGAGATGAAGAGACTAGCTGATTTACAGTGGCCAATTTGAGTCGCATAATGATTATGATGATCAATAATCGAGATAGCTTTTGGAGTTAGGATTCGTCGTCGAAGAGAATAAAACAACCGAAGAGATTATCTATATGTGTGTAAATGAATTGTGTGTATACGAAGCGGTGTTATAAACACTTGGTTTCCTCTGTTTCTTGGTTTGGATTTCAGTTTAGAACCGACTCAACCTGTAGCCAAAATGTTTTGGCCATAAAATCCATTCAGTTATTTGTTTGGATCCATTACCATTCCGGACCCGCGAGTTTGGGCGGGTTAGGGTGTGGAATTCGGTTACAGTATAAAACATCTAGGTCTATCAAATTTTGTGGATTTAGCGGATCGAGCGATCAAGCAGAATAAAAGTAGATCAAAAGATTAAGTGGTACAAGTGTAAATCAAACGTATCAAACAGTTCAAAACATATATTTGATTGATAAAAGTGGATGAAAATAAGATTCAAATTACAGTATAAGTTTAATATAATATATAAAAATTCATAACACAATTTATTTTAACAAATAAAAAGTTATTTAAATATACTTTATAAATGAAAAGTATTAATTTTTATTCACAAGCTCATAGAAATTATCTAAAACATATATATTATTATTATGAGTTTTCAAATTAAATATATATCTGATATTGGATGATATTAAAATACTTATATTTGATTAAAAAGCGTGTAGAATCAATTTTTTTAATAAAATGATTAAATTTTATTTAGTTTTCTTATTAAATTTAATTACTTCTAAAGTAGTTATTTTTGAATTCATTAAATAAATAAATATATTGTCATAACTCATTCAAAATATCTAATTTTTTTTTTTTAAATATATTTTACATTGATTTTAAGGTTACTCAGTTAGTTTTTATTTTATTAACAATTTATAAATAATTGAAATTGTGAGCTAAAATAAATAATATTTAAATTTAGAAAATATAATTTGTAAATAAATTTAAAAGTATACAGATATTTTTGTAGTAAAAAACTTTAAATAACATATTTAATTTATTTTAATTTACCAGTTTAATTAAAGATCAAAATAAGGATGATAAATCTAATTTGTATGATATATTTATGTAAAACTAACAAATTATGATACTGTAAAAAAAAGGACTGCTTGTTTAAAGAAGCGCGTGTTGTTTGAGGTATAATAGCAAGCCCTGATGCCACTGTGTAACTGTGTTAACACGTAGACCCCACGTGATGGGCCCGTGCCATCTCTGAAACGTACAGTTTATGAAGGAGTGAGCCCACGTGACCCGCCACCACTTCCTCTATACCTGTGCTTTCGTACTCCAACCTTTGTCGCTTCTTTTATTTAATTTTATTTTATTTTTTCGCTTTGTGTTGGATTCAACGTTTTTTCTTTATGGTATATATAAACTCGATTCCTCTTCGAAACAAACAAAACTTGAAAGGAGGAAAAAAAAATTGATCAAAAAAAGGAGAAAAATTAGTACGTTACTCTACCTTTTTTTTGTAACAAGTACGTTACTAGAGAAGAAGAGAGAGTTAATTACTCAGCTTTTTATTTTTCTATAAGAACAAAGTATCCATTTGATTTATTTTTTCCGTGAAGTAAAACGTTCGGAGAAATTATTATTATTTTAACTTTTTAATTAAAAAAAATATTTGTTTTTTTCTTTCTTTCTGAAAGAGTACTTGCTGGGTTTTTTTTTTAATTCGGACAACACTGGTTTCTTTTATAAAGGGGTAAACCGGTGGATGGGCTATAGCATTTATTAAATCTGTTGGCCTTATTCTTCTTGCCTTTGGAACCATACCTTCAACTATGTCGAAATCATGATGACACGTATAAAAACATATAGTTATACGTTACAAGTTCAAGTTACGTGTATGCATGAACGTTTATAAGTATATATTAACATATATAGACGTATATATTTACGTAGAGAATTACACCAAAAAAAAATAAAAAATATAATATTTACGTAGAGAACTATATATAATTCAACAGAAACGCTGAGTATCAATAACTCATGTTACGTAACTATAACTAAACTAAGCGATTGTAGTTTTTTTTTTTGGCATAAGCGATTGTAGATTTATAACTAAAAATATGTAGATTTATATTTTATTTCCTCTGTTTTTGTACCCAAGAAAAAAAAACCACGACTATTTTTTCCTCTTACCCTTTTACATCACAAAACCGTTTTAATTTTATTCATTTTTTGAATTATCAGAGAAGTTCGCACGTAAGGTCTTAACTTTGGGTCTTAATTTTCCCTAGACTCGGAACCAATCTTCGCTAATACATTTTATGGCATAAAACATTTTTTCCATGATGGATTTAACCCAGGAGCGCAACAATACAACTTCTGGTTAGAAAAATCAGCAGTGATCTTTGTTCAAAAAAAAAAAATCAGCAGTGATCTCCAACTCAAATACATGAACAGGCAAAAATCACAAAAATTGCAGTTTCAGAGAAAAGGAACAAAAATAACAACGTTGTTATAATATACAGACACTTGACTGTATTTCCTTATATTAGTTATAGGTTTGATCGCGACCGAGCCGAGACTGAGTCGACCATTTAGCCCAATCTCTAAAAGTGATCGGGACCATCAACATCTTTTGATTCATTCACCTAAATTCCACTGTTCCGCATAACTCTAAAACTTGTTTTATTAGAGACATAAGGAATTGACTGGCCACGGATAGAGAAGAGACATATTTTAATAGATTAGGGTTTGGTTGTTCCAAACACAATTTAGTTACTTATGCACTAAGGTTATGATTTTGCTTGGTGGGTTGTAATCTAGGTCTCGTCGTTCTATGACACAATATTTGAATGAAATTAATCGACGTTACATTTTGTAGACGTGATCCTTTTTTTAAGACGTGATCCTGAAGGCATATATAATTTTCTATTTATTTTATAGAAAATATATTTTCCATTTGCATACAGATAAAATATTGATTAACGCATAATTTGGTTTTGGAAGTTAACCGCATCCGCATTATGATAATATGCAAGCGTAAACATATATGGAAAACAATTGAAAGGCTTTAATTAAACACATACAGAAGATGATGTAGGCGGCCCATACTCGAGAAAATAATAGAAGATGATGTTGCTACAACTGTTTTGTTGAAGTCCACTCACTTAACGAGTTCTATGTGCGAAACACATTAAAGAAGGAAGATAGGTCTGTGACAGAAGAAAACAAAACAGATAGGTTGTATCTGCCCAAGACGATAAAATTTCAAAATGATTTCGATTTTTATCAAGAGTTTTGTTGAGATTCAGACATGAGCCAAATCTAATTCAATCATTTAATATAATACTTTACGAATAAAATAAAATTTCAAGAAGATAAAGGTCTTTAAATCCCATCACTTAGTGCCGTGGAAGGCAAAGGCAAAGAAGCCGAGATAGATGGTTGAAGACGACCTATTCTCGTGTGCTAGTGTAGCATTTATACATAGAGGACTAGTTTTGTTTATTTCTTTTTGACTAATTTCAAACCGTTTATTATATATGTCTATAGGCTTAATGGTCCATATTCAATCGCTTTATGCCGATATAACTTGCTTTGAAAAAAAAAACAGAAAACTAATCTCTC
The DNA here is from genome assembly GCF_000801105.2 of Raphanus sativus. Lineage (NCBI taxonomy): Eukaryota > Viridiplantae > Streptophyta > Magnoliopsida > Brassicales > Brassicaceae > Raphanus > Raphanus sativus. The sequence continues at coordinate 33,388,211 of NC_079515.1, read as the reverse complement.
AAAAGATTTGAAAGCGGATGTTCGGAATTTGCTGTGTTAAAGGGAACCTACCGAAAAGCATTACACTGTGCTTTTATCTAAAAGATGACAAAAGAAACTAATCCGTAAAAAGAAGAAAAGACTCAACACTCAAGTCTTGTTTTTTACCCATAATGGATGGACACTCGTTACATCTGAGTCCATACAAATCAACAGAGGAGGATGAATAGAACAGGGAGACCTAACAGTAAAACGGGAAAGCTTTTGCAAATTATTATTTATTTATTTATTTGGGTCAAAGCTTAACCTTAATCTGGATATGGAGTTTGAGATGCTAACCCACAACTTTAAGAATCTCTCTTGCAAAAAGGTTTAGATATTTACATTGCTCATTTAGAAAGGGTCTTTACACATGAAAAAAACCAATGTATACCTTTTGTTTTTCTTAAACAAATCACACACCCTACTAGGAAACTTTTTTCAACCTTTTCTATCACTTCAAAAATTCTATACATAATGGCAATTAGTAAAAAAAAGTTTTTGGAACGGCTATGAAGTTCTGCTAATCTCCAAAGAAAAGTTATTGGAAAAAGTTTTTTTTTTCAATCTTTTCGAGTTGCAGCTTGCAATCCGAACTGAGGACGGGCTAAGTTCATGAGTTGGAGATAAGCAGACTCGAATCGCTGTCATAGGGCATTCCCGACCCACCAAACGAAACCAGTGATTTCTTGGTCACTTCTATACTTCAACTCGTATTGTACTATTTTTTTTTTGCCAGCAGCCGATTCAACTCGTATTAAGATTCAAGTTTGTGATATGCGCTAAGAACCTAGAGAACAAATACGCGCCTAATCGACTTGCTATTTGCTCAAAAGGTGGTACTATGCAAATTTGTTGGGTAAACCGTAAACGGTATTTGCTAAAAAAAGAAGAATTGTTTTCACAATGGGAGAAAGTTAAAGAGGCCCATTAGGAGATGGGATTGGGTCTATTACATTACTGGGCCGAGTTTGGTGTATTATATATTAAGTAGTTTTGGCGCGAGTTGTTTTTGTCGACGAAAGAGAGAGAGCCCGCCTTTATGTTCCAATATTTGGCGCCAAATTTGTTGAAAAACCACCCCGAACTTATTAGTTTTCTGTTTCGTCGTCTTAATCGTTAGCTCAATTTCCTGATTTAGGGCTTTTGAGTATCTTGCGAAAACATCTAAAAAAAGAAAAAAAAAGAACTCAGATGGCGATGGAAACCCTAGAAGGAAAAACACTGGGAGTCGAATCCTCCTCCCCGAAAGAAGTGAATTCCGCCAGCAAAGACGAGGCGGAGAAGAAGGAGGAGGAGCAACTGGAAGAGAAAGAGGAAGAAGGAAGTGTAAGTAAGAAGTGTGTGGAGAGTCAGAGGAGTGGTAGTAGTGATAGACCAACGAGGGAGAGAAAGAAGGTCGAGCTTTTCTCCCTCTCCACTCCCCTGCGTCCTACACCAACCAAGTCCCTTTCTATTGAAAAGGTATATTTGTCTTGTTTTTTATTGGTATAATGTGCTCTTCAACTAGTTAATTATAGTTTTTATATGTTAATAAATCTCAGGGTCGTGGAACACTGCTCAGGGATATTCCTAATGGTATGTAATCTGCGCATTACAGTACTTTAATTTATTCTTTATCTTAATTTTTAAATGAAATTGTTGTACTGTTTCAGTGGCTTATCAACTCTCCAAGAGAAAAGCTGATGACAACCTTATCTTACTACACACCATTCTCTATGGGAAGAAAGCAAAGGTGCCTTTTTATCACATTTTGCCACATTTGAATTGATAGAAGAGATGATTTGTCTACTTAAAAAAATAGTTTCTTTTTTTTTTGCAGTCACATATGGTTAAGAAAAACATCGGTCAATTTTCTGGCTTCGTCTGGTCAGAGAAAGAGGTGAAGAATCATTTCGTTGTTTCTGTTTTGTTTTGTTAATAGGGATGGATGTGTATTCTGTTCTGGCGCTGTGTTGAGGAATTTTAATTTTTTTTTTTTAACTTTCTCAGGAGGAGAAGCAAAGGGGACGAGTAAAAGAGAAGCTTGACAAATGCGTAAAAGACAAGTTAGTCTTTTTCTGTGATGTACTTGATATACCTATTAACAGAAGCAGCATGAAAAAAGTAAGCAATGCATTAAGAAGATGTCAGTTATCTATTTATTATTGTACCTTTTGTTCTTATATTCTAACTTCTTAAGAATCCCTCCTATGTCCTGATACTCTCTCTCAGGAAGAAGTATCTGTCAAAGTGCTTGAGTTTTTGGAATCTCCCAAGGCATCAAGAGATGTTCTACTTGCTGATCGTGAAAAGGTACTACTGTTTGATTCACTACATTATTATTATCCTTAGTGTTTGATCAAAAAAAATAATTATTATCCTTAGTATGGGAGAGTATTGAGTTCGTTTTCTTCTTTTTTAGAAATTACAGCAGGCCAAGAAGCGCAAGAGCACAGGGAAAAAGAGGAAATCTGGAGAATCTTCAGATACCCCAGCCAAGGTTTGTTGTTTCTTATCTCTAGAATTATAGTGCAGTTTGTATCACTTGCGTTGCTACTGTCTCATTTGGTATCTGTGCGTGTGTATGTTCTTGTTACCATACAGAGGAAAAGGCAAACTAATAAGGCAGATGATCCATCTAACACAGAAGAAGGTAAAGGTGAAGGGGATTCTGATTCAGAAGTCACTAAAGATGAAGATGACGCGGCACCAAAAGAAGATATAGAAACTGAAACTGAAGATGAAGCAGAAGATGAGAAGCCAACTGATAAGAAAATCTCATCGAAGAAGACTAAAGAGGAGAGCTCAGCAGGTACCAAAGGCAAAGATAAACAAGCGTCTGCGAACGGTTCTAAGAAATCTATCGAAAAGTCTTCCAAAAGAGTTGCTAAGGCAACTTCATCTCCAGCCAAGAAACAAAAAGTTGATCATGACGAGTCTACTAAAGGGAAAAGCAAGAAACAGTCAGCTAAGCCACAGGCTAAGGGATCCAAAGAGAAAGGTTACAAATGTTTTCAACTGCTTCTTAAGACTTAGTTTTAGATTTGTGATTAATATTCTCTATCTGCTTCTGTTTTTACATACTATCATGGATTGGATGCAGGGAAAGTCACTAAGAAAGGCAAAGCAGAGCCAACCAGAGAAGAGATGCTTGAATTTGTGTCCAAAATTCTCAAGGAAGTAGACTTCAATACGGTGAGCTAGTTCAGTTTGCTGATACAGACTTAAATTTAATGGTCTAAAGACCTTTGAATAAATGTTCTTATATATACTCAATTGTTTTTTTTTTCTTGATAACAGGCGACATTATCAACTATTTTGAAGAAGCTTAGTACGTCCTTTGATTGTGCTTATATGTCTTGCAACCCAAGTTTAGTTATACATTCCCAAATGCTAACGAGCTTTTTGGTAACATTTGCTGTTTGTGATAACACCAGGTGACCATTTCGGTGTTGATCTCTCGCATAGAAAACCAGAGGTGAAGGAGGTTATCCAAGATGCTATAAATGAAATGACTGATGATGAAGAAGACGAAATATCTGAGGCTGGAAGTGACAAAGACAAGGAAGAAGAAGAGGAGAAAGCTGAGGCTGAAAGTAACACAGAGATGGAAGAAGAGGAGGAAAAAGCTGAGGCTGAAAGTAACAAAGAGAAGGAAGAAGAAGAAGAGTAAAAGCTAAAACTGATCAACATTGTGCACGTGATAGTTAGAGTCTAGAGAGTGCTGGATCTGTACTATGTAATCTCTATAGTTTCATCTTATGTACTACTATGTAGTTTCAGTGACTTCTTCTTGTGTAGCTGTTGTTTGTTAAGTTTTCTAATCCTTGTTCTAATTGCTACCACTGATTTGAAATTTTATATTTCTGGGTTTATTTTTTTGCTTAAGACATCTTTGTCTGTTTTCCAATTTTGAGCCAACGTAAATCATGGGCCTGACTTAGGCCCAAAAGTTCTGTCTATAAAAAATGAGTATTACTTGGTGATATTTCCAGTTTTCGTGACGCCAAGTTATTATTTTTTTTTATTTTTGTAATATATCGAACCCATGACATGTAAACAATTTTATTTTCTTATTAAGAAAATTGTTAATAATAAAACTGGAATGTATCTTTATTATTGTAAAAGTTGTGCTCAATTATTAATATGGGAGTAGTTACAACTGATGCTATTTAATTACAAATTGGAATGTATCTTTTATTTTAATAAATCAACTATCCCAGTGAGACCTTTGTTTGTGAAGGGTTTGGTTTATAATCTGGTGGCATAAGACTAGTTACCAACTCTTTATACTTTTTTCTTTTTGAAAAAAGGATACCAACTCTTTATACTTTACGATTTACACTTAGATTGAATCAGAACTAGAAGTCAAAGGCTCTACAGTTCTTCAAACTTCAAATGTAAACGTAATCCATATAATAGATCCATTTACATAAACTAATCAAAGCTGGCTCCATAATTTGATAATTACATATTTTCATATATCAGTCAACCACCAACTGCTAAATATATATAGGATTCAATTGTTTCATTCCCTTACTTACGGCTCTTACCATCTACGATTAGTTTGGAGTATATTTTCCTAAAATTACATGAAAGTATTGCTAAAAAATTTGCAGCATCTTACAAGTTTGGTTCAAATGATAATTATATGTACAATTTAAACGTTCAGATTGTGGCTGGTTCTTGACATGTATACTATGTGCACACGTGAATCATACGTTATCGTTTTCACTTTGTTACGTTAATCACTTTGGAGTTAAATGCATGCAAACTAAAAAGGAATGATTTAGAAACTAGAACCAATCGTAATAGAGTCCGTTCTATCATTCAGACCCTGATCTATCTTGTCTCAATATCCATAACTAAGAATATCATTTATCCCGGAAATTAAACTCTATTCTTAAAAAAATTATTAAAAAAAACTCTTGAAAGTATTACTTCTCCAAAAACATGTGTACCTCAAGACTCAATCCCTTTTTTGATATTTCTTCTACCATTTGCTGAAACACTTACGTGTACCACAATTAACCTCAAACCCTAGCATCTACTTAACCCCTTTGATTACATCCCCCAAGAAATCAAACCCATTCCCAGTTCTCCAAACATATAACATCTTTGGTTTCTCTTCACCAACCAAAACCCTAAAAATGGCCGACTCATTCGAGCTCATTGTAACCAGAAAAGATCCCGTTCTCGTCTCTCCAGCCTCAGAAACTCCAAAAGGTCTTCATTACCTCTCAAATCTCGACCAAAACATAGCCATCATCGTCAAGACATTCTACTACTTCAAATCAGACTCAAGATCCAACGAGGAATCCTCTGACGTCATCAAAAAGTCACTCTCCGCGGTTCTTGTTCACTACTATCCTGCCGCTGGGAGACTCGCGATCAGTCCCGAAGGAAAGATCGCCGTGAACTGCACCGGAGAAGGAGTCGTGGTGGTGGAAGCAGAGGCTAATTGTGGGATAGAGAAGATAAAAGAGGCTATATGGGAGATTGATCAACCGGAGACTCTTGAAAAGCTTGTTTACAACGTTCCCGGTGCCCGGAATATTCTTGAGATTCCACCGGTAGTTGTTCAGGTGAGGGGTTGATCGATCCATACTCTTTTATTGCTTGCTGTTTTGCGTGAGTGAACAAACATGATCACTTAATTTACTAGGGTTTGGTCCGATGTAGGTTTCAAAAAAAAAAATTCAAAATAGCAGAACTTGATTTGATATATAGATTCACTATATATTGATGATGCATGCATCAATAGAATAATCAGTAAGATAAATTCAAAAATCAAAATATTTATTGACACACAAATATATGGAAATATATGAATATGACATTTTATTATGTTCTGATACTATATTTGTCGGAGTGTCATGTTTGCATTTTTTAGTTTCTTTGATTTCTTATTTTCTTTTGGTATAAGTAAATTTCACATTCAAAAATCATGGAAAAGAATATGGAGATGATTGGTTATAAAAGACAAGTACTATATATATCTATACAACATTTGTCTTCTTTTTTTTATTTTGTTTGTTAGGTAACAAATTTCAAATGTGGAGGATTCGTGTTAGGCCTAGGCATGAACCACAATATGTTCGATGGTATCGCAGCCATGGAGTTTCTCAACTCATGGGCCGAGACAGCTCGTGGTCTTCCACTCTCAGTCCCACCTTGCTTGGACCGCACACTTCTCCGACCACGGACACCACCAAAGATCGAGTTCCCACACAACGAGTTCGAAGATCTTGACGACATCTCAGGCACCGGAAAACTCTACGCCGACGAGAAACTCGTCTACAAATCCTTTCTATTTGGACCCGAAAAACTGGAGAAGCTCAAGATCATGGCAGAGACAAAAACCACGACATTCCAAACCCTAACCGGGTTCCTTTGGAGAGCTCGTTGCCAAGCCTTGGGGTTTAAACCAGATCAACGTATAAAACTTCTCTTTGCTGCAGATGGACGGTCAAGATTCGTTCCGGAACTTCCTAAAGGATATTCAGGAAACGGGATTGTGTTCACTTATTCTGTTACCACGGCAGGTGAAGTGACTCTAAACCCTCTTTCTCATACCGTGGGGTTGGTAAAAAGTGCCGTTGAAATGGTAACGGATGGTTTCATGAGGTCAGCGATTGATTACTTCGAAGTGACTCGGGCTAGGCCGAGTCTGACGGCGACGCTTCTTATCACATCGTGGGCAAAACTATCATTTCATACTAAAGACTTTGGTTGGGGTGAGCCGGTTGTGTCTGGACCGGTTGGTTTACCTGAGAAGGAAGTGATTCTGTTCTTGCCATGTGGCAGTGACACGAAGAGTATCAATGTGTTGCTTGGACTTCCTGGTTCGGCTATGAAGGTGTTCGAAGGGCTTATGGATATTTGATCATTGTGGTTTGTGCATGTGTTTGAATTAATTATGTTTTAAAAACAAATAATGGATGATCGATTATACAATATTGCTCGTTGGTGAAGCAAAATGTAACTAAGACACTATACGTATCAAGTGTAATAAATAAAGAAAGCTATTGTGTTACTAAAATGGTTTAGTTAAAAGCTCATATCTTTAATTTGCTTCTTTTAAATTGTGAATGTGTTCCGCTATTTAAATACGTAATTCATAGTCACATTTAGAAGAATTCATAGTTTCTCATATGCGTTGGTTGTAAGTTACATATCACAGAGGTGCCCGCCGGAAACCCGGCCACAGCGATTTAACATCCTTACTGCTGGGACGCTGGACCCCTTCGGGGGATATTTGGGAAAGTGGCTGCCCAGACACCAGAGATATAAAAAAAAAAAAGTTACATATCACAGATTTCTCAAAAACAAAGTTACATATCACAGACGCACTAGATGTAAACATGATTTTTTTATGAATATTGTATAAAAATAAATCATAAACTAAATAACATAATAAATATTGTATTAATTTATGTGAAAAATGTGAAAAAACAAAAAAAAAACATAAACTAAATAACATAATTGTAAATATATATATGTCTTCCAATCAACAATAGCATACAACACAAATTATATTAAAATAGTATGGTATCCAACTAATAAGAGCAACTCCAATAGTAGTTTTTCACAATAGAGATCTAAAATTATATATTTGTGTATGTAAATAATATATAATAGTTTTATTTCATTAAGAGTATATTAAAATGTTTGGAAAGTCAACTAATAATATGTTAAAAGAGATATTATTGGTTAGGTTTCTAATAATTTTAGTTTACTCCTAATTAGATAGTAATTATTATATACACAAAAATATTAGAATTCTATTGTAGAAAAATTACCATTATGGTTGGTCTATGTTCGATACTTCGATGTCTTTACCTTTCAATTTTTGTTTGCAGTGACGTCAAAGAGAAAAAAAAGAAGACAAAGTTCGATGTCCGGGTCGGGGTCCAACCCGGAAAGGACATATAAAAACAACGGATTGCTCGCAATCCATCGCCTTATCTTGTTGACTCTTCTTCTCCTTCTTCTCTCAAAAAAGCCCACCCACTGCGATTACTACCACCAACTCCGTCTCCCTCCGAGCAAAGATGTCGGCGACGCTAACGGGATCAGGAACTGCCTTGGGCTTCTCTTGCTCCTCGAAGATCTCGAAGCGAGTCTCCTCCTCTCCTTCCACTCGCTGCTCCGTCAAGATGTCATCAGTCTCCGTCGACGAGAAGAAGAAGAGCTTCACCCTTCAGAAATCCGAAGAAGCTTTCAACGCCGCCAAGGTCACTCACTGCCTTTACCCTAATTCCTTAATAAAAATCTCAACTTTGATTGAATTGTTAATTAGAAGTTGAAGAAATGATTGCAAAGGACTAACCTTTAATCTGTCATTTTTAGAATCTAATGCCTGGAGGTGTGAACTCCCCTGTTCGAGCCTTCAAATCCGTCGGTGGTCAACCCGTTCTGATCGACTCAGTCAAAGGCTCCAAGATGTGGGACATCGACGGTAATCAATACATCGACTACGTCGGCTCCTGGGGACCAGCCATCATCGGCCACGCCGACGACGAGGTTCTCGCGGCTCTATCCGAGACCATGAAGAAAGGAACGAGCTTTGGCGCTCCTTGTCTCCTCGAGAACGTTCTCGCCGAGATGGTTATCTCAGCTGTTCCCAGCATCGAGATGGTTCGGTTCGTTAACTCCGGGACCGAAGCTTGTATGGGCGTGCTCCGTCTCGCCAGAGCTTTTACAAACAAAGAGAAGTTTATTAAGTTCGAAGGTTGTTACCACGGTCACGCCAACGCCTTCCTCGTGAAAGCTGGTAGTGGTGTAGCCACTCTAGGGTTACCTGACTCCCCTGGTGTGCCTAAAGCGGCTACTTCGGATACGCTCACGGCTCCGTATAATGATATTGAAGCGGTTGCGAAGCTCTTTGAGGCTCATAAGGGAGAGATCTCTGCGGTTATTCTCGAGCCTGTTGTTGGTAACTCTGGTTTCATCGCTCCTACTCCTGAGTTCATCACCGGTTTGAGGAAGCTGAGTAAAGACAATGGTGCTCTTTTGATCTTCGATGAGGTCATGACTGGGTTTCGTTTGGCTTACGGTGGAGCTCAGGAGTACTTTGGGATCACTCCTGACTTGACAACTCTTGGGAAAATCATCGGTGGTGGTCTTCCCGTGGGTGCTTACGGTGGAAGACGAGATATTATGGAGATGGTAAGATCTTACTATGACCCTACACGTTTAAGATTAAGCAGTGTAGTTAGTTAATAATAGTTATGTTGTTGTTGCAGGTTGCTCCTGCAGGGCCTATGTACCAAGCTGGGACTCTGAGTGGTAACCCTCTGGCTATGACCGCAGGGATCCACACGCTGAAGCGGCTAAAGCAGCCAGGGACGTACGAGTATTTAGACAAGATCACAAAGGAGCTGACCAACGGGATCTTGGAAGCAGGGAGGAAAACAGGACATCCGATGTGCGGGGGTTACATAAGTGGTATGTTCGGTTTCTTTTTCGCGGAAGGACCGGTGTACAACTTCGCTGACGCGAAGAAGAGCGACACGGAGAAGTTTGGTAGGTTTTTCAGGGGGATGTTGGAGGAAGGTGTTTACTTTGCACCGTCTCAGTTCGAGGCTGGGTTTACCAGCTTGGCTCACACTCCTGAGGATATTCAGTTCACTATTTCTGCGGCCGAGAGGGTCCTCGGAAGGATCTAGAGCATTCTTGTTCTTGTTTTTTTTCTCGTCGGTAGCTTGAGAGTTTTGTATGATGAAATATAGCCTTTATGGTGTATTCTCTTGAAGTTATTATTGCTTTGTTCATTCAAATAAACAAATGTTGTTGTTGAGTTCAAGTTTCCTAGACAAAAATCATAAACATGTTTAAAGAATAATGGAAAAGAAATGAAAAAGAGCTTTCCATAGTGTGGGTGTGTTTCTAAACGTTTTTCATTGCAGGTTTGTTACAGCCTCCATTCAGTGCTGTGCATTTGTTTCTTGTGTTTGGTCTTAAGAGAGGGGCCGGTAATGGGTCATTTGGCGAGGAGCAAGCGGAGACTTTGTTCTCACGTCCGATTAACCGGATCCAGATCATGGATGTCCGAACCGGAGTTATGATAAAGTGCTTTGTCTGTGTTCTTCTTCAAGTTGAGTCCGAAATTTAGCGAAGTAGTCCGATTATGTCCTTCGGAAGTGTAACATGGCAGTTTTAAACTGTATGGAATTTATCCGTGTCGCTGTTTTGTACTCACTACTTATGCCTATTCGAGTTAGATAAATATTATCGGTTTATTAAAAAAAAAAGAGCTTTCTATAACCATTCTCGCGCAAGGATGACACAAGCAAAGTTTGTGTTTCGTTTCCTCTGCTTAAGGATCTTCAACATGTGCATAAAACTATAGGTGGTGGTTATGACTTATGTGGTAGTGATTATTTTGTGTACTATTGGGGGTTGGTGTGATTGAACAGGAGAGTACGACGTCGGAGACAACTGAAGATATTGATAGGGACTATTCAAACTTTTTTGTAAACTTGCTTAGCTTAACCCAAATTAAACCTAACACTGAAAATTGTTCGTGAAAGTGTTGCTGAAAAAGGTTGTTGTTATCGCTGTAAATTACAGTATAGGATAACAACTTGTGTGACATTAACACAGCTAGCGACATAAGAGTGAGTAAATATTTTGCTTTAGTTTTTTTGTTTCCAGCTTTTGTCTTAAGTCCAATCTATTTTTATTAACGATGATTATTTGAATTTTTCTATTACTTCAGCGGTTTTTCTTCATTTTAAAGTAAGCAACTCCGATACATAACTCTTGAATCTAGTTTGAAAAAAAATATCAGAGAGAACACATAGGAAAAATCAGAAAACACACAACGAGCTTGTCTGAAGATTTTGTAGCAACTAGACCTCAGTGAAATCAGGTATGAAGCAGTCATTACCAAAACCTGAACCAGGTTTTTTTTTTAGCTTTATAGTATCTCAACAACACCACGGCTCACGATCTTTCCTTGGTTGAGATCTTGAAACGCTTTCCCTGCATCTTCAAACTTGTACTTGCTTGAAACCGCGTTCGTTAGGTTGAAGATCCCTGACTCTGCTAGTTTCACTACTTTTGGAAGATCCTGCCTTGCTCTTCCTCCGTATGACCCTATCACTTTTATCTTCACAATTACAAAAAAAAACAAGGAGATTCAAACGTAATGACCTTATAAGCCGTTAATAGATTATTTTCTAAGTCATTGTGTCAAAGAAAGCAACCTTCCTACGAACAAGTCGGTTAATGTCTATTTCTCCAACGGAGCCAGCTTGTGAGAGTCCAATCATCACAGCTTTTCCACCATCTTTCACACTGAGTGTGCACTGCATGAAAGTCTGAGGCTTTCCCAAGGCTTCAACAGCAACATCCACACCCATCCCACCCGTTATTTCCTGCCAAAAACAGTAAAAAAAAAAAAACAATCAACAGCTTATAAAAATTACAAGGAATAGGCCTCTTTAATAAACCATACATACCCTTATCCTGTCAACAGCATCTTCTTTAGCAGCATTGACAATATGAGTGGCACCAAGAGTCTTAGCCTTCTCCAATTTATCATCCTGGACATCCACAGCTATTATATCAGAGGCTCCAAAAGCCCTAGCTATCTGCAAACAACTGAAGCAACAAACCTCAAAGATGGTTAGGTTATGAGCAGGTAAATAAACAGGCAATGACACATTTAAACATACCTAGAGCCAACACCACCAATTCCAATCACAGCAATAGAATCGCCAGGACGGATCTCAGCAGCATGAGCCATAGCACCATACGCAGTGAAAACAGCACACCCTAGAATCGCAGACTCAGTGTAGGGCAGAGAATCTGGTAGAGGAGCTAACCCGTGCGCTGGTGTGACACAGTACTCAGCCATCCCTCCCATACTGTACATATACACCGGTGAATCTGCCAGGAAAGTGAGAAATTATAATCAGAATAAAAAAACAATCATAACATGCCACCAGAGTTATTTACCGTCATGACGCAAAAACAGACGAGTTTCGCCATCATAAAGAGTTCCTTTAGCTCTATTGTAAGCAAAGAAGTCTTCACATAGATCATCATGGCCCTGTATCCGAGTTAAAGAGTATCTATCAGCTAAAAACTGAGAAACCAATGAAAGCAACTACACTTTCCTCCTAACCTTAGCACAATAAGAACAGGTTCCACACGGCATAATGAAAGCTCCAACCACGCGAGAGCCAATTGGAAATCTGAAACAAAAGGTTGAGACATTCAGGATTTTAATTAAGAAAAGAAAAAAACATATGATTCTGTGATCAGTTGGTTTCAGGGGAACCTTTGGATGATCTTGTGATCAGTAAGAGGACCATGTTCAACAACTTCACCAGTGATCTCATGACCGATAACACAAGGAGTAGAGAATGGTATCTCTCCTTTCATCACATGTAGATCAGAGTGGCAAACTCCACAAGCTACCCCACATACAAATTGAAGAATTAATTTGTTTTTTTATTATTAATTTAAATAACGAATCAAAGCAAGACATGATGATAATATCTACCTTTGGTTTTGATGAGAATCTCATTCACTTTTGGTCGTGGAATGTGAAACTCTTCGATTGTTAGAGGCTGATTTGGCTCCCGAAACACAGCTCCGCGCATGTATCCCCCGGAGCTCACGTGATACCCAGCGATGGAGGACGGAGAAAGCGGCGGAGGGAGTTGACGATCGTCGCCGGAGGCTCCGGTTTGCAGAGATCTAACGGAGGGAGAGGAACCAACGGCGAGTCTAGATAGAGGAAAGAGGTTCTTAGCGGCGGAGACGCGGCGGAGAATCGGAGCAAACGCCATGGAAAGAGGACGGAGGTAAATTTTGAAATCGGAGTTTTCAGAGCAAAACGAAGGAGACACTTGAAAACGTGGTAATAAGAGAGATATGTAAACAAACGTAACACTTCCGAGTTTTTGTCTGATTTCAGACCACGCGCTTGGTTACAAGCGTAATATATTTACAGTCTGTGTGGGTTTTACTCACGCGTTGATAATGCGTGTGTGCTGTTGATGTATGTCTACTAAGCATGGGCCTACCTACACGCGTGTCTGTCTTATCTACGAAATTAAGATTGGATCAGACGAGATAAATGGGCTTGATGAAGACCAAAAAATATGAGCATTTATCAATATAGATAATGTTCCGAGCTGGCCTAATTAATTTAACCAATTTATTTGGGCTGGTTTGTGTCTTTGAAGCAAGTTTTTTCTGAAGTCATAGCCCAAAAGTTTTGGGCTTCACCCAGCTTTCCTCAATTGCGCACTGGTCTTTTGAGCTTTTTGGGGCTCATGTGCACTGTTTTTGTTGCTGTTTTCCAAATAGATTTGACTATTAGTACTCTCATATTAGTTGTGTTATCAACTTTGAATCTCTCAACTGTGGTCTGTGGCTCTTGTACATTGTTGTGTCACAGACCGAGAAGAAACCAACTCAAGCATGTGAAATCTATAATAATTAGTATAAACTAAATGGCTTGAAGCTATAAGAAGATCAAAAGTAGTGTTTTTACTAAGATAGACTTATCAAATTTTGTTTAAAAGAAGATATATATCTATTTGGCTCTAAGACCAGGAACATTTTTGAGACCCATCTTACCAAGAATAAGTTTAGGTATAGCCGGAGGATTGTCAAGTCCCATACTACGACTAAACTCGTTAGCCAACTCCACCAGCCTCTCTTTGTCTCTCCCAATCATCTTCTGTGAGTTGTAGTACCCTAACCAAGCCTGGTACGCCGCCTCCTTGTTCCTCATCTCTACATGGCATAGCGCCTTTTGCACCTGTTACATTCCATTTTCAACCAACTTAATTCCTCATTCCAAGTTTTGACTCCTTGAAGCATAGCCAAGGACTTTGCCAACAACAGTGAAATAGGATAAATGCTTAACCTTTTTAACAGTTTCTGGGTCTGTAGATGGCAGAGAAGACTTAGTGATGGGTAAGTCTTTAAGAGATGATAGGAAGTATTCCTCCCATGGTGCCAGCAACAATATGCCTTCTCCTTCCTTCCCTTTTCTCCCTGTTCTACCGAGTCTGTGTATATATTGTTCTCTATCTTTCGGCAATCCCACCTGTATAAGTAATTACACTTTCTGTAAAACCGGAGGAAAAAAAAAAGGTTTCTAAGTAATGATTGAATTTACCTGTAAAACGAGAGTCACATCAGGGTAATCGACTCCTCGAGCTGATACATCAGATGTTACGAGAATCAAACCTTTAGATTTCCGGAACTCATTAGAGACCCTTGTCCTGTAACTCTGAGGTTTTCTAGAATGGATCTCTCTCACGTTTAAGTTTAGCTCACCAAGTAGATCAGCTACTAATTTTGTAACCATAGCAGTTGTACAGAAGACAATGACCTTCAGGAACCAACCACAGAGTTAAGTCACAAAAAGAAAAGCATTTAACTCATGCAGTTTAACACCGGTGCTGGAGAAGATTTGTGTACCTTATAATCTACGTTATCTGCAATGTGTGCTCGAAGAAGTGTGTATAGAAGAGAGAAATGTTTGTCCAGTGAAGCAATCATGTGCGTTTGTCTGACCTGTTGATGTGTCTCTCCAGTGCCTTCGTGAACACAATTGATAAACTCGTGATCCCGCCTCAGAGCAACAAGGCACATTTGGCGAACCTAACACATATGAAGACCCGTTCCAAAAAAGGGACTGAGGCAAACATAAAACAAAACAAATATGCAAGAAAAGGAGTCAGACCTCTTCTGGTACTGTGGCAGAGAATAGAAACGTTTGTCTCTCCTTAGGAACTGCGGAAAGTATCCTCTCAATGTCCTTGCGGAAACCCATGTCCAGAAGATGATCAGCTTCGTCAAGCACAAGAACTTTCACACCCTTTAACCTTGTTGCCAATCCTGGAGTGTTCTCAATATGGTCTTTGAGTCTTCCAGGTGTAGCCACTAGTATCTGAAAATCTCAAATAACACGTTGTTATATTGAAGGAACTGTAAGGATTCACTCCGAGCACACATTGCAAACAATACTCACCTGACAAGGATTAGTTTGCATACGCTTTTGTTCCAAACCAAGCCGTGTGCCTCCAATCACAACTTGAACACCAATAGTTGGATGATACTTTAGTAAAGTGTTTGCTTCTGTAGCAGCTTGATTGGCAAGTTCTCTTGTAGGGCATATCACAAGTGCAAGGATAGGGGGCCGCTTATTATCCGGGCTTGTTGGAGGTGATTTCACAACTACTTCGATTGATGGAAGCTTACAAAAAGAAAAAAACAGCAACACGAATGTCAAAATCATATGTCCAATACATTATCAAATGTCCTACTTATTATAACCATTTGTAAGTCTCACCAAAAACGCTACAGTTTTCCCGGTTCCTGTTTTGGCCTTAGCTAAAACATCTTTACCTGAAAAAAAAAAAACAAAGAATGCCCAAGGGACAAAGTTGTTAAAGAAAAAAAACTATAAAGGTTACAAAAGTTTCTATCTCGAGCAAAGTTTATAAACTTTTCTTTCTATTACTGGATTGCCAGGGTGTAACTGGTGGTGATACAATTTCTTAGTCCTGGTACTAGTGGAGCCAACAAGCACCAGACCAAAAAAAAAAATAAGAAGCATACCTTTGAGAATGATAGGGAGAGTAGCTTCCTGCACAACAGTCATTGTCTCGTATCCCGCATCGTTAAGTGCTTTCAGCGATAAGGGAGACAAAGTATACTGATCGAATCTGCAAACAAGTGTGTCAGAGTAAGTAACTTTTTGACACAATCAATCAAACTCTGAGAGACTGATGTACTCTCAGATTATTTTCAACAGAAGTACAGAAGAAACAAGAAATGACACAACAACAACAATGTTACCTCGTCTTGGTCAGATAAGAATCTGAGCTTTTGACATCACTCCTTGCTTCTACACCCTTGTCCCTATCAAACCCAAAAGCAGAAGCTGCTTTCTTCTTGAGAAACTCGTAATCTTCATCTTCTTCTTCTTCCTCATCCTCTTCACTAAGCAAATCTCCAATGCCTCCCATAACATCCTCATCACTACTCTCTTCATCTACAACATCTCCCCGCCGCTGCTTCCTTAAACCCTTGTAGCCTTCTTCTCTATCTCTACCTAAACTTCTCTCCTTCCTCCCACGAAAAGACGATTCACTTCTCCCAAAGTTCGATCCTTTACCTCTTTCACTAAACCGATTCTCCCTAAAGGACCCAACTTTATTGCGTATCGCCCCTCTCGAGTCTTGGTTTCTTCTCCCCCCGCTACGATCCACGTCATCATCATCGCTGGTGAGATGGACACGCAACGACCCAGGTCTCAGATCGGTTACCCAGTTACTGAGCTCTTCCTCGTCTTCGATCAAGCTCCTCGACGACGCGCGGGTTTCGCCTCCGTTAGGACGATGAGTGGAGAAGTGATTCGACGTGAACGAGAATATACGGGAGAGAAAAGGAGGCGCGGAGCTAGAAGAAGTGTTATGACGATGATAAGCTCGCGCAACTGAATTGAAGGAAGCGAGATTAGTAGTGCGCGGGATAGAATGGGTGAAGATTCGTATTCGGCGAGGGAACTTCAGAGGCATAGCTTTTTTTTTTTTAGCTCTGTCTCCGGTGGCCGGGAAATGAAAGGGGTTCAGTCAAGTGTGTGGAGGGAGGGTTTTCTGAGTTTCACTCGGCGCAAAAAACGACCGCGTTTAATAGCATGCTTTTTTTTTTTTTTTTTTGTTGTTACGAACGTTTAATAGTATGCTCAAAACGTGAAAAACGGCACGTCTTCTTTCCATAGAATTATTTTGGATTCATTTAGTAGCTGCTATCTACTCCCTCCGTTTCTTAAAGAGTGTCGTTGTGGCATTTTTTATATAGATTAAGAAAGTTGTTGAAATATATGTAAGTTGTAATTAATTATACCTCTTTGACCAATAGTATTTTAGATAAATAAAATTATTTATAAAATCAATGCAGTTTGCAATTAATTTTTAGCTGAAAGTTAGTATAATTTACACTGGAATTGTAAAGTGACAATCTTTATGTAACAAGAAAATGAGTTCAGAGTGACACTTAATATGAAACAGAGGGAGTAATGTTTTAGCTAAGTAACACGCTTAATTCACCTAACGTTAATTCATTCGACGGCAACTTTTCTAATCATTTAAAACTTCAATAATAACAATACAGAGTATTTGTTACTCAAACTCGATTTCTTCATTTCTTTTTTTCTCACAATTTATTGGTAGATATGTGGACATGTAACATGTGTGATGTGTTGTGATATGTGGACATTGCAATGTTATTACCTATGTATAAATGGTAGAATCAGCTAGTATATTACAGGAGTATGTTTTTTTCAAATTATCTATAAATATCGAAATAATTATGCCAGTTTATAATTCAAATTCATTATACTGAATGCGTACAAAATTAAATGATTTCATTGGTAGAGCTTAACTTTTAATAATCCAAAAAAAAAACTTTAATTACGAACTAATGATAACAAAAGAAATCAGATTGTGAGCTCATTACGAAGTGGACACTTGGAACTTGTCTGTTTGATTATTTTGTTAAAGGTCAAATCCAATTTTCCTAATTTTTAGTAAAGTCAACCTGGTAGTTAAGAGTTTTAAATGTTAGTTAACTATATTTTGAATTTCTTTCTAGAATTATTTGTACTGAAACTTTAAATCAGAAACATATTGTTTGAAATTTATTCTATTGATTTAAGTGGGGATAAATTACTTGACAAAAATAAGATAAGGGACAGATATTAAAGTACCAGTGAAATCAAGGGATGTTTCTGAAAAAAAGGAAAGTAATGCCCCGAGATTTTCTCGGGTGACCTAATTAAAAGGGACATTACACGTGGCGGTCAATCAGGCTGTCAGTTGTTAGTTAAAGGCTGACAAGCGCGTGACTATAATATTATCTCTCTCTTCCCCGCGCCAACAACACTTTACCAAGAGAACAGCTTTCTCTCTCATGGCGGTGCTCTGCTGCTTCAGCCTTTTGATTTTTTCTTTATTATTCATTTAACTTTAAAAAAAAAAAAAAAAACTACTCCCCTGATTAAAAACCATCAGTGCAAGTTTCTGTTTTTAAGGATTAATCAAGGTAATTAAATAAATTTGGTGAAGAATAGGAGCAAAGGTTTCGTCTTTCATCTCTTCTTCTTCTTACGTATCTGTGTAATGCTCAAGCTGATTAGGGTTTATCTCACTCAATCGTTATCCAATCAAACCACTTGACTGTTTGCTATTTTGTTCAAGATCTATTTTTGGGTCAGAATGTTCCTCTCGACAGCTAGATTTTTTTTATTTTTTTTTGTATTTGGACAAAGTTATCAGTTTTGTCTTGTTCTGTCCTCTTCGTGATCAGATTTGTGTTCTGTTTTGCCAAGCTTTACCACATATGTGTTCTCTCCTTCTCGATAACATGAACTAAATATCTGATCTTGAAATCTGTATCTTGTTTTGCTCATGCTGAGAATCTTTAGCTGCTGATTGTTTCTGGCTTTGAAACAGATAATAATTAAAAAATGGCTTCGGAGCTTGTAAGTTGTGCAACCAGCGAGAAGCTTACTGATGTGGATTGGGGCAAAAACATTGAGATCTGTGAACTTGCTGCTCGTGATGAAAGGTATGTAATGACGAGACGTAGCCATATCATCTCTAATCTTTCTTATACTATAACCGTGACTCTTCGCTGCATTTTCACCCAACTCTTTCTTAACTATTGTTTTGATGTTTAATCACCTTCAAGGATTATATGATAACTATAAATAAGTAGGCACATTACTTTAGTGTCGTCTTAGCATTTTTCATCTGTTAATAATCAGTTCTGATTTTGTAAATAGGCAAGCAAAAGATGTTATTAAAGCTATCAAAAAACGCTTGGGGAGCAAGAACCCAAACACTCAACTATATACTGTCCAGGTAAGGTTCCTGGTCTAAATCTATCTAGGAGAATGGCACATGCCTTTGAACGTTCTGATATTGAGACTTATTATTTTTGATGATAATTTCAGTTGCTGGAGATGTTGATGAATAATATTGGAGAAAATATTCATAAGCAGGTTATAGATACAGGTGTACTCCCTACACTTGTTAAGATAGTAAAGAAAAAAGTATGTTCCCATCTCTGTTTCTTCATGTTAACATCTATACCAAAAAATTTGAGAGTTAAAGCTGCTTAATTTTATGGTGTCTTTCTACCACTCTCTTTAGACGGATTTGCCTGTAAGAGAGAGGATATTTCTCCTTCTTAACGCAACTCAAACCTCTCTTGGTGGCGCTTCAGGGAAGTTCCCCCAGTACTATACTGCATACAATGATTTAGTGGTAAGTAAGTTTGAGAGCAAAGAAACATTCTAGTTCCGTGTGGATCTTTTTTTCCAAGACCGACTGCTTTTCTGTTTACCTCCAGAACGCAGGAGTTCAATTTCCTCAGAGACCTAGTTCCACCCCACCAGTCGTGGTTACTGCACAGGCGGTTCCGAGAAATACACTCAATGAACAACTTGCATCTGCTAGAAACGAGGGGACTGCCCCTACTACTCAGCAGCAGCGAGAATCTCAAACTGCTTCTCCTTCTAGGTATCTTCTTCTCCCACATGTCAGTAATCTAAATGTTTCCTTAAAATTTTAAGATCCCTTAAATCTTTTTTTATCTCTTTGCTTGTAGCATCTTGCAAAAAGCTAGTGCTGCATTAGAAGTTTTGAAGGAAGTCCTTGACGCAGTTGATTCTCATAATCCTGAGGTATATATACAATGTACCTCCATGACTTCGTTTCTCTTGTTGATCTCTTAGCCTGAGTGATAACTAGAGTTTGATCCAATTAGGGAGCAAAAGATGAGTTTACTCTTGATCTTGTAGAGCAATGCTCATTTCAGAAAGAGCGTGTAATGCACCTCGTCATGACATCTAGGCAAGTTTCCGTCTCTCTCTTGCTTTTGTTGACATGTTAAAAAGCAATTTTCTTTCTTTCTCAAGTAGAACGGCTTGTTTGTTGCAGGGATGAAAGAGCAGTTTCTCAAGCAATTGAATTGAATGAACAACTTCAGAGAATTCTTAATAGACATGAAGACTTACTCTCTGGTAGATTCACAGGGCCAGGCAGGTCTACTGCTGCATCCAATGGTTATCGTTCCAATAATCTCGAACCTAGTCATCCTATCTCAAACGGTTCTAATGCAAATACCAAACCGAACAGCTCTATCTCTAATCCAAACCATCTTAATCTTGAAGATGAGGATGAGGAAGAGGAGCCTGAGCAGTTATTCAGAAGGTCTGTCTTGTCCCTCTGCATTGCTCACTCTCTAAAATTTGAAACCACTAAGCTGCTTGCCTCCTAAGGTTTACTATTGATGCTCCTGGCAGATTGCGAAAAGGGAAAGCTAGAGCAATGCCTGAAGATGAAGAAAAGCCATCACCTCCACAAGCCTTACTTGGATCAGCAATCCATAACGAAAGACTCAACCGTCCACTCATTCGTCCTTTACCATCAGAGGCATCATCACGCGGTGGTGGTGATAGCCATAGCCATAGCCATAGCCATTCACAGTCCCCGCCTGTTGTGATCCCACCACCACCTTCAAAACACGTTGAGAGGGAAAAGTTCTTCAAGGAGAAGAAAGTCGATGGTGCCTCCTCGGGTTTACCAGGTCACATGAGAGGCCTTTCTTTGCATAGCCGTGATGGCAGCAGCTCACGCAGTGGAAGTGTAGACTTCAGTGACTGAAACACACACCGAAAACTTCTGGCTCATCATCATACATATATGTTACTCTTGCTACTTTTAGGCTTTGTTGTTTTACAGAAAAGTGTGTTATGTGTGTGGATGTTCCTTTGTATCTCTCTAGTGTTGTGAAATTAGAATATAGCATGAGCTATGCTATTCTACAGAGGTGTGCAGTTCCTGTTTGTGTAATGAACCTGAATTATGAAAATGCTATCTTTATGTTATAGGAGAAATGGCTGATTCTGATTCAAATTGCTTATAGATAAAAAGAGATGTTCAAAATTCACATAAACAGAAAGAGAGATAAATAAGAGATTGAATATATAATATTAAACAACAGAGTCGTGAGATTTTTTGTTTTCTTTAAGCTTTAGAAGACTCTTGGCTCTTATGTGCCTCTTTGACATGCTTCTCATATTCATCCTCTTCCTCCTCCTCTTCATCATCATCTTCTTCTTCCTCCTCCTCTTCCTCCTCCACGTCTTCATCATCTTCATCAAAGCCCTTGACGGCACTAGAAGACGGAGCTGGATTCCTTGCTTCTCCAACGATCTTCATTATGTCCTCAACGCTTTGAAGAGAGAAGCTTGGGTTGTCTCTCTTGTAGTACGCTGCTTGAGCAGAATCCGTAAGCTCCTTTGGTAAGTTCTTCAAGAACCACGGATGCTTCTTGATCTCTTTAAGTGTGATCCTCTGCATATATTTATAGTGACATTTCATCAAAAAGTCAAAAAAAAATAAAAAATAAAGAAACGGTCTTAACTCAGAGAAAATGAGAAAGGTACCTTAGCTGGATTAGTGACAAAAATGCGAGAGAGAAGGTGTTTGCACTCCTGAGATATGTGAACATAGTCCGGGATCTTGTACTGTACAGCCATTATACGCTGCAGAAACATTTTTCACAAACACCATAAGAACAGAAACGTTACCAGAAAAAAGCAATTGAAAATTTGAGGTTAGATAATATACTTGGATTGTTTTCCTGAAGTTTCTTGGATCATCAGGGTCTTCAAATGGATACCCTCCAACCAGCATCACATAAAGAGTCACACCACAAGACCAAACATCCGCATTCTGCATAACACACAAATCACCAAACCGTTCCCATCAACAAGTGAAACATACCATTGAAGAGTCATCATGAGTAATTTTTTTTTACCTTTCCATCATATTCTCTTCTAGAGAGAACTTCAGGTGCAATGTAAGCTGGAGTTCCAACAGTTGACTTAGGTCTAGAGTGAAGCAGAGATGACTACACAAAAACATTATGACCTTATTTAGATGGGAAGACAAATTTTGAAGAAGGGAGACCTAATGAATGTCAGTCACCTTAGAGTAACCAAAATCACAGATTTTCAATAGTGGTGCAGGACTCCCATCAAGTAGTGTGTTCTCAAGCTTCAGATCTCTATGACATATTTGCTGCATTTAAAAAAAAAAAAACAATCATGCAAAACTAAAACCAACAAATCTCTACTTGAGCTTCATAAGATTTGTCTTTTTTTTTTGAGAAATGAGATTTGTTTTTTCTTTTGTTATGCATATACCAGGGAATGGCAGTAATCCACGCCACAAATCAGCTGCTGAAAGAAGTATCTAGCCTGAGAAAAAACATAAAGATACTTTAAAATAAACAACCAAGAAGAGACTCCCCAACTTAGGATATTAAGAAGAAGAAAGAAAGGTCTCTCACCTCAGCTTCACTGAATCTACCAGCATTACAGATGCGTTCAAACAGCTCTCCACCAGAAGCATACTCCATCACAATAGCAAGATGAGTTGGAGTCAAAACCACCTCCTTGAACCGGATGATATTCGGATGCCTAAGTGATCTGTGATTGATAATCTCTCTCGCCACATTCTCATCTATCTGCAAGCAAACCCAACATCATCATTTGTCATTTGATTCAAAAGGTTTTCATTTTTTTGAACCCAAAAGAGAGGAGAAAGTCAAGAACTAAACCTTGCGACCTCTCTCGATGTACTTCATGGCAACGAGCTCCTTAGTCTCTTTATGCCTAAGGAGACGAGCCACACCGAAGTTCCCAGCTCCCAAGTCCTTGACAACTTCATACTTGTCCATCTCTTCTTTACTTTAGATTCAAGATCAAAGTTTAAAGTCTTTTGAATGTGTCACACACACAAACACACACTTGGACGATGGTGAAGTTGGGTTTTGTTGTAGAAACTCGTCACATCTTATAAAGAGAAGCGACGTTCGTGGGGATCTGAGATACCCTCCCACATGCAACACTCATGTGTGTGTGTGTGTATGTATCGATGATGGAGGAGTAAACGGGGGAGATGGGCTAATGGGACTGTGCCACGTGAAGAGGTCGTAGCTCGATTTCCCATGAACAGCTTCCATCCAACGGTCTTTATTTTTTTTTCTATTTAATTACTAAATAGTTAAATACCATAAAATTACTCTTTCTTTGTTCATTAATCCTTAGATGATTAGATCATGCAGAATAGAATTTAAGGAGAGCATCACTAATCACTATGCTATTTTTTTCAACTTGATTATATTATGCTCATGATTAATGATATTAATTTTAAAAAAATTAATATAATATTTTATGAAATAATTAAATTATCTTTTTGATGTCTTCTTGTGGTTATACGCGGCATGGTCGAGGTCGGTTAAATAGAGACAAAGCACATTGATCGTTTCGATTACTAATAAATTAATACAATATGCATGTGTATCAGTAGTTGTCAACCGACCATAAGGTCCTAACTAACTCGCTAAGTTGAGTAATTATAACTTTTATAAGTCACTAAATTACATTTGGAACTTCCAAACCGGCCCATCACGTGACACACTTGTTGATTCATACCATTTCTACATGTTCTAATAAATAGCATGGGTTCAATTGTCAAACCTTATAATATATTTAATAATATCTCATAGTATAATTTACGGTTTCGATGAGAAATGTAAGAACCCATAACTTCAGAGATACATCTCATTTGAAGTTGTTTTCCGTTTCAATGAGCCAAGCTGTTGCCAACCACGTGGTGTGGTGTTTGCTACTCATACATATAAAGTCAAAAGAATGGTCAATTATTTAACTGTGGATAATATTGTTTTGTATTCTTCCTTTTCAATTTTGTAAAAAAAAACTTAAACTAGCAAGTGCTTTCATGTGTGGTGGAAACGCAAAAGGTCAGACGTATATTTTTCTATATATTTTGTTCATTTGAGTTCAAGCATACAATAATGTTTATATATTTAGGGATTAAGTCGTCTTGATCCGTGTATTACTACAAACTAAGCTGTCTAAAATTGTTGAGATCTATTTGTTGCAGTTGGTACGCACATCATTATTATCAAATATAGTATTTACACCATACGCCTGCAAATTTGATTCTTTGCCTACGGACTCCGTTCTGTTTGATCTGTTACGGGTGTAGGTAACCTGTGTGCGGATCAGCAGATTTGAAAAATATAAGAGGCAGTATATTTTAGAATGCAGAGTAGATGTAAGTCTGTCGAATTTAAACCGTGGATATCTGTCAATTCACAATTTTTTTAAAAAAATAATTTTCTATAAATAATAATTAAAGTTATGAATATAAATAAATTTTTGAAAAATAGTAACAAAAATATATAAAATGATTATTTTATTACTTTTGATATTACATGTGGATTCCGCGGGTTACCCGCTAATTTAAACGGAACAGAAGTGGATAAACCGATAGATCAAATGGTAGAATTTTTGAATTAAAAATGATTCAATCTGCAGCAGGCGGAACGGATCAACCCGTAAACCTAGCACTATTTACATTTCACAGTAGAGGCCTAAAATAAGGTTTCTTGAATGTAATATAGCATGGGCCTTTTGTAACGTTTCATATCTTGTCAGTTTACGGCCCATGTATATGTTACGGCTTATTAGTGAAATGAGGTTAAGTGGAGTGTTTGCTAAGTAAACCCTCTCCATGATCTTCCGTGGCTAGGGCTTTTAGGCGGTCCTCAAACTCACAGACTTCGATCGATTCAAGTTAACATTTAACCAACTTCAAATAAAGATTCTATTGAAAGTTCATTACTAAACCAAGAGAGTCAGAGAGAATAAGAGTTACTTAAGAGAAGAAGTGAAGCATCAACAATAGGGCAAAACTGTTCTCAAATGCAATTTTTTGTTTCTGTTTCTCACGATTAGTAATCAAAACTCCAGCTCTTATCTTACTTATATTGTACTCCAAGGCAGAGCCGGTCCTAGAACATATAAGACCGGAAGCAAAACAAAACAATTGTGGCTGAAGCTGTATCAACTGCTCATCGAACCCGCGAACTGAGAAACATGAGATATGTGAGCGTTACCACTAGACTAAGGAGGACGTTATTTTTATGGCCGAAACTTATTGATAAAGTAAACGGCCGCAAGCAACCGCTTCATTCGCTTCATGCCAGGGCCGGCTCATCACTCGCACATAATGAATCAAACTTGCAGCTGAAGTCATCATCACTCGTCGTCAAGTCCCCAAATCCGGATGGTTTTATCGTCACTCCCTGAGGCCAACATATGAAGATCAGTCGGGTTCCAACTCACACAGTTCACAGCTCCTCCGTGTCCTGACAGTACACAACAAGGCTCCCTCTCAAATCCTCTGTGCCATATGTATACCTGCAACAACAACAACAGAGACAACACATCACTCTCCATCTCTCCCGCTCTCTCTCTTAAGTTCCATTCTTAAATGTGTTTACCTGAGAATCCTCACTCCCACTGGCGATGAAATTTTCATCATAGCCACCAAAGCAAGACCTGATAACAAACCTCCTACGCTTGTGGCCTTTGAGCTCGGAAACCTTACATGCTACTTCCCCTCCGCCATCAATCATCCAGACTTGGATCTCCTGTGTGATGAGATTGACTAGAAGATACTTGCTGTCTCTCGAAAACGAGAACGAGGTAACCATGTTGTCCACCACAATCACTTTCTCATCATCTCTAGCTTCTCTATCAAACAGCGAGATCTCATTATGCTCCTTTCCCACGCTTACAAGCCACTTCCCATCACTCGTCATAGCTACCTCAGAAAGCTTATGTCCGCTTCGTCCTTGCACGTGCTCAATCTCGCTCCCATCTAAGTTCCACAGATAGATCCGCCTGTCTGCCATCGCGCCGATTATACCTGAACCGTCATGGAGCCATCCACAGGAAACGGAACCAACATCAACTGTTCCGTAGGTTTGAAGGCATTGTCCTGAAGGTCCAACATCCCATCGCTTGATGACTTCGTTTTCTCCACATGTAACGACTTGTTTATCGTCAGGACTCCATAAGACTAGTACAACTGGCTTCTCGTGTCCCTCAAGTTTATGCTTCCTCGAAAACTCTCCTCCCTCTGCATTGATCTGGAGGTTAAAAAAAAAGTCAATCAATCTTTAATAGAAGCTAAAGCAAGATAAAGTTTGGTTTAATATATACATACCTCCCATATAATTGCTGAGTTATCCTTAGAAGAAGAAGCCAAGTATTTGCCATTATACGAGAAAGTGCTTGATGGTGGGGTCGAGGAGATTGACGCCAGAGAGGCTATCTAAGTCGGTAGCGATGCCGTTATAAAAAACCAAGGGAGATGAGTGTATCAGTGATTATCCTAACGAGGTCGGTCTTTTTGACGAGACCTTTGGAGCCTATCGTACCATCCATCCTGCATGCAGAGTGTCAAAGAAATTCAAATCTTTGAGCTTTCTTGCAATCAACTTAAGCATACAGTATACATACATAGAGAGGAAGATCATCTCTTGTGACTGACACGACACGGATGATAACAAACAATCTATGAGAATCATACCCCTTTGACAAGTAAACGATCAATCGAACTTAAAATCAGCAAAAAACAAACTAGACTTGGATCGCAAGAAAGCTCATTTTTCGTGAAAACAACCTAACAAGTTGCGAAACAGAGAGAGAGAGAGAGGGTTTTAGGAGGAGAAGATTCAATCTTACGGAAGAAGAAGCAAAACCCAGTAAGAAAGTGATCGGCTTTAGCGATCGTAGGCTCAGAGACGAAAACGCGAAGCTCAGGAAGAAAAAGAGGAGAGAAACCTCTACACGTGAACTGAAAATATAGACTGCAAACACGTAACTAGTTTGTATGTACTTATGTGGGGACCAGAAGACTTCTGTATAATCCACAAAAAAAAAGGAGAGAAACCCAAATGTGATTTCACTCTCTTCCATAATTATATTTTCTTCTCGCGCTCTGCTTTTGTGTTTTGAGGCATTTGTGTAACTCTTGCTGCCTGGTTATTTATATTTAATGGAAGGTTAATATGAAAACTGAATCAAATGAATCCAAAAAGAAGAAAACGTGTTTGCATGTGGATTCTTCAGCCATATGTTTCGGTAAAGTGGCCAAACCAGCATCTACCCGCTTAATAGATTTGTGACATCATAGTGGCAAATTACCCAAAGCTTACTACTGCTTTAAGAGTTGTTTGAGAGGCTTAGTGGAAGGGGGTGGGTTTGTCTCTTTTCTGTAACTCTATGTAAAATTCTTATGATTAGCTGATTGCAATACGTTGCTAAATTTTACAGGGAAGTTTGCTCCCGGTTGCCACTTGCTACACTCTTGCTGTCTCTGAACCACAACTTGAGTGAAAAGAAACTCTGTATTTTATTGATAGAAAAGGTTCTAACATATGTAAAAAGCCACCCCTAACAGATTCTTGGAATTAAGAAACTTGAGATCAACTAGGCGGTTTCATTAATATCTAGTTGCTTTCATTTTTTTTAGAATTCGAATAACTAAATAAGAATAGTCTCCTAGTGTCTCTCTTAAGTTAAAATATAAAGACAACAAATGGCTCCTTGATCATTCCAAAAGTGTCTGAAGGAAAAGAAAAAGGTATTGTTTCCAAGTATGTCTTCTCAATTTTCATAAGAACAGAAAACAAACTCAAGGAACTTATAAAAAAGAAAAGATTGTACCATGGAGAAATATATACTAATAATTCGTAGAATAAAAAAAGAAATGAGCTTCCTTAGTTCAATCAAATTCATGGAACTAAAAAAGCATAAATGAATTCAGTCAACAAGATGTAAAAAAAAAGTTTCAATCCAAAAATTTCTTAAAATCAAAATCAATACTATTAAAACAAAATCATAACACTTGTCTAAAAAAAAAGATAGAAGGCTTAACAAAGAAAAATACGCTTAAGAATAGCACTTAGATCCAAAAGCATATTCTTCCGTTAGAATAATCGTAGTCCTATGTTCACAGCATGTTGCTAGTTAGATAATTAAACTTTCAACAAAAGTTAATTTTGAATAATATCCAGACTTCGAAGGGGCAGACATTTTCTTTGGGAGGGTTTAGTGTTAAAAAAATCCCCATTGGCTAGAATAATTTAAATAATCCACGTGGCATTTACTGCACGCCGTTATAAACTCTCTTCATAAACATTTTCGAGTCGCCGGCAGCTCTCACACTCCAAAAACAGACAGAAGCAGCGTTTTTCAGGTAAGATCCAATCCTCTCCGATCATCTCTTCGTTAGATCCCTCAACATAAATCGTCACCGTTCATCAGATCACCAATAATATCTATTTCATTCCGTTCGTTGAATCTCAAAAGTCCCGTCCTTTTCGCTTGTTTTAAAAACGTGGACTTTTATTAGTTATGATGATCTCTGCTCTCTGATCTGATAAAGTTAGATCCTTTATGGAAGATTGATTGATAGGGTATGTATGATGATAATATCAGGTTGAAAAAAGAAAAATGTCGAACATAGACATTGAAGGGATATTGAAGGAGCTGCCTGATGATGGGAGGACTCCAAAGACTAAGATTGTTTGCACTTTAGGTCCTGCCTCTCGCTCTGTTCCCATGATTGAGAAGCTTCTCAGAGCAGGAATGAATGTTGCTCGTTTCAACTTCTCTCATGGTAGCCATGAGTACCATCAGGAGACTCTTGACAATCTCCGTGAAGCTATGCAGAACACAGGCATCCTCGCTGCTGTTATGCTTGACACAAAGGTTTCATCTTTCTCTCTTACTTTTATGAACTAAGATCATGAATATGTCTGTTTAGGTTGTGTTCCTTACTCCATGAAAAGCTTCAGCCTCTAAATTAAGAAACTTGAGTATGAGGATTGGACATTTTAGTATGAAAACGGAAATAAGATGAAACTAGAACATTTTATTAGTAGTCTTTGTTTACAACGGTTCAGTATATGATGGGGTCATGTTATACTTATTACCACAGGGGCCTGAGATTCGTACCGGTTTCTTGAAAGATGGGAACCCTATACAGCTCAAGGAAGGCCAGGAGATCACTATCAGCACCGACTACGAGATCAAGGGTGATGAGAAGACGATTTCCATGAGCTACAAAAAGCTGCCGGTGGATGTGCAGCCAGGACACACCATACTATGCGCTGACGGAAGCATAAGCTTAGCTGTATTGTCATGCGATCCAGAGTCTGGAACCGTACGGTGTCGGTGTGAAAACACAGCGATGCTGGGAGAGAGAAAGAACGTGAATCTCCCCGGTGTCGTTGTTGATCTCCCAACGTTGACCGAGAAGGATGTGGAAGACATTCTTAAATGGGGAGTTCCAAACAAAATCGACATGATTGCTCTCTCCTTTGTTCGCAAAGGTTCGGATCTTGTTAATGTCAGGAAAGTACTTGGTTCGCATTCCAAGAGTATAATGTTGATGTCAAAGGTAACAACAACGCTCACACACACACCTTATTTAACACTCCCTCCGTTTTGATTTAATTGTTATTGTAGAAAAAAAAATTGTTTCAAAATAAGTGTGGTTTTAGAGTTTCAATGCAAAATTTATTAAAATGAAATTTTTATTTTATTTTTCTATTGGTTGAAATATGGTTAGACGTATAGGTAATTGTGTTTTTATCTTAGAAATATACAAAATCATATGTTTTGTTAATATGTATGCATAAACTTATAACAACAATTAAAATGAAATGGAGGGAGTAAGTTATCTGATTTTTTTGATTATTTTAAAGGTTGAGAACCAGGAAGGAGTGCTGAACTTCGACGAGATCTTGCGTGAAACAGATGCGTTCATGGTTGCTCGTGGTGATCTCGGGATGGAGATACCGATAGAGAAGATCTTCTTGGCTCAAAAGATGATGATCTACAAGTGCAACCTCGCTGGCAAACCGGTGGTCACAGCCACTCAGATGCTCGAGTCTATGATCAAGTCACCGCGTCCCACCCGAGCCGAAGCCACCGACGTGGCAAACGCCGTCCTCGACGGGACAGACTGCGTCATGCTCAGCGGCGAAAGCGCCGCGGGAGCCTACCCGGAGATAGCGGTGAAAACGATGGCTAAAATCTGCATCGAAGCCGAATCGTCGCTCGACTACAACACGATCTTCAAGGAGATGATCAGAGCGACTCCGCTTCCGATGAGCACGCTGGAGAGCCTCGCGTCGTCGGCCGTGAGAACGGCGAACAAAGCTAGGGCCAAACTCATCATCGTGCTGACGAGAGGAGGTACGACGGCTAAGCTCGTGGCTAAGTATAGACCGGCTGTTCCGATTCTCTCGGTGGTTGTTCCGGTTTTCACCAGCGATACGTTTAACTGGAGCTGCAGCGATGAGTCGCCGGCGAGGCATAGTTTGATATACAGAGGTTTGGTTCCTGTTCTGGCTGAAGGATCTGCGAAAGCGACTGATAATGAGTCTACGGAGGAGATTATTGAGTCTGCTTTGAAGTCGGCGACTGAGAAAGGACTGTGTAACCATGGTGATGCTGTGGTGGCTCTGCACCGTATTGGAGCTGCTTCTGTTATCAAGATCTGTGTGGTCAAGTGAGTTTTGTCCAAATCATCTCATTGTCTTCTTCTCAAGGGTTTATGTTTCAGGGTGAAATAAAGAACATGAAGGAAACAGATGTTTCTGAAAGTGTTTTGTGTTTTTTTTTTGTTTGCATTTCTTCTTTTTTTTTTCTTTTCCTACTTTTAGTTTATAAAGATTTTTTAATGGATGCATGCACTTATTGTTATAGTTTAACTAAACGAATACCACTTTATCTTAATTTTATAATACTTATCATCTATAAGAGAGGTTGTTTTGCTGATTTGTCATTATTATCATAGTATTTCTCATCCTTTTTTATTTTGTTTTTATTTATAGTTCATTGCTAAACACTCTAATGTAAGTTAATTTTGTATTTTCTTACCTAAGTTTCCATTATAAGTTTATAAACTGTGAAAATACCCGATCGAAGTTGAAGTTGAGCCACAAAAAAAAACAAAATTTATCATATTAATCATCTGTAGTTTACAAATCATCTATAATCAAGGCAGAGGAGGGAAAATACGGGAGTGAGCTGAAACGACGGCGTTCTTAATATAGCGTTTGGGATTCTCAGGATCAGGAATCCACAGGATCTCGCTAACGTTAGGCGTTTCTACGAACGCAACCGTGAACTCACCCATCTTCTCCATCTTCCCACGTTTCCCAGCTCTGAGAATGAGCCCATTGTTCCTCACGTACGAGAATATACCATTTGTGAGCTTCACGATGTCCCCTGCCTCGAAGGCGTCGCACTCGTCTCCCCACAGCTGTATGTGAACCGACGCCGTTTCATCCGCTGCCAACGCGATACAGCTCCTTCCGCTCGCCGCCGAGGCGGGTGATCTTGCTTTGTCGAGGATGATGAAACGCGAGTCTATGTTGTTCTGTGCTGCTGGAACTATGTCCTTGAGAAACACGTGCATCTTGTCGGAGATAGCTAGAATCTCCTGTAAACTGGAGAACACAACCACGGTTCAAAATTTATCATTCAGACATTT
The DNA here is from genome assembly GCF_000801105.2 of Raphanus sativus. Taxonomy (NCBI): domain Eukaryota; kingdom Viridiplantae; phylum Streptophyta; class Magnoliopsida; order Brassicales; family Brassicaceae; genus Raphanus; species Raphanus sativus. The sequence goes on along the minus strand of NC_079515.1, from coordinate 33,356,709 downwards.
TATCGAACAGCTGATCTGCAATATTTTTAGTAGCTTTTGTTTCCAAACAAAACCATCGTTTTGCAAACCGAAGTTACAGAAACTTACTCGTTGAGAGAAGAGAGTGAGAGATGCTTTGGAATCGACGATACACCGATGAGTGGAGAAGGCGACGGTAACGAAGATGGCGAAGGTTCAGGCGTGAGTGAGGAGAGAAATCAGTCGTCGGGAGCGCCAATGTATTTATTTTTAAATAGGTAGGGGCAAAGCCGTAAATGTCGAATTGAGTCACCCGCTTATACTTAAAGCCGGTTTAACCGACCGGTTTGTTTCTAATCCAAGTTTTAAAATACAAATACAATGCCTTGGTTCTCACTAGTTCTCACCACTGCAAATTTGTGACTAGAGCTTCCAAATACACTACTTGTAAGATTAGTTCAAATGTTAAGTAAAGTTAAGCTACTTTTAATATAGGTTTAAATTAGTAGTATGTTAGTTTCAAATGTTAGAATTCAAGTATATTGTTTTTTTTTCTTAGTTTTTATTCACTTATGTTGATTCATTTTTTTTTCTTATAGAAAAGAGAATATATTTGTGTTTGTTTTATCTGTGAATGTAGATAAAATTACACTTTTTAAATATACGTTGTAGATTGTGATGATCATGAGATCTTTTGCAGATCGAACAAGAGTCTCACCAAGGTGAAGAATCGTATGACATTACATAAAGGCATGAGCATAAGAACATATTCAAGTTCAAGCATATTTTTATTGGATATTATTTATATAACTGTTCTCCCACATATATTCTTAGTCAGCTTCTTCCTCACGTTATGTTTTTTTTTTGTAAACCTAACTTTCTTTAAATATATCTAACCTTTTCTTGATCCTTTCTTTGATTAGCCTGCGTTTCTTATAAGAAAATGCTTTAGAATTTTATATCCATCAAACTGAATAAAGTTCTCTCAGTTTTTTCTGTTCAAAATATATTTGTGTTTGTATATTATTTTTTACACTCAGTACTGAAGGTGAGTGAGAGATGAGAGGAATATATATGTAACAAAATGCCCCTTTGCATTGCCATCGTACGTCCAGACTAGTGGAATATGATCTGAACAAGTGGAACCTTCTTACACATGCTTCTGACTATTCCTAAATCAAAAGCTCTTTCCCAAATATAATTTACTTCTTAATCAAGCTCGTGTCTAAATGACTGATTCATTCAGATCGTTCTTTATTATTATTATCTTTTGTAGGTTCATTCATCTCAGCTTTTAGTCCCAATCTCAATGAAGTCCCACACTTGCAAAAGAGATCAATCAAAATAAAGAAGCAAGAAAAAAGAAACAAATACACCACCAATTAAGAAATCGAAGATGTTTCAACTTAGTGGGATTCTCTTTCCTTCAAAGCAGCATTTCTTCTTCTTCTTTACATCATATGGATAAAAAAATTGAACAATACCTTTTGTGGGTCCTCTAAAGGCACTAACTTCTAAAAGAGTCATCTTCTTTATATGATTTTTTCTTTCAATATTGTTGCTCCTATTGGCTTCATTATTACACAAACCCTCCATTTCTCTTCTCAACCCATGTTTTTGTTCTCTTGTGTTTAGAGTGTTTCAGCTTATCTATGGCTCACTCAGGTACCAAAAGCTTTGTTATTCTTACACGTTAGTGTTTTTTTCTCCATTTATATATTATTTAGGCTTCTTTGTTTTTGCTTTTTTATGTAATATATTAATTGCTTCTTTTAGTTTCGAGCTACAAAGTATTTGGGTGAAACACAGAGAGATTTTTGAACATCAAAAGCAAAGAGTCAACGACACAATAAGAAAAGTTGTCGTTCTTGATGCTTAAAAGCTTTCATCTTCTTCATGTTTTGGCTTCTAATGAGCTCTGGTGGGAAAGTTATTAGTTGATATGACAATGTTTCACATCAAAAACAAACAAAGCTGTTAGTTATTAATACATAACTTGACCCATGATTCATTTTTTTCCTTTATTTGCTTGTTAATGTTTTGTTAACATTGTTTGATCATAAGGGCTATGTGTTTCTTGTAGAAGAATTAAACTTTCATATACATAACAATTCTTATAATATCTAATAAACTGCAGGGAACGGTGAAAGATTTTGCGATCCACTAAGAAATTGCTTTACATGGAACCATTTGATCTTACAATGCTTCATGATCTTAACTTTTGTGGGGATCACTTCTTCATCAACTCAACCAGATATAGAAGGTAAATATCTATAATTAGCCTTTTTGTATAAATGATCTTTAAGGTATCAACTGGTTTTACTTCTTGTTAATCTGCTAGGAGGAGCTTTGTTGCAGCTCAGAGACTCACTTAAGGATTCAAGCAATCGTCTTAGATGGACACGCGATTTCGTGAGCCCTTGCTTTAGCTGGTCTTATGTCACCTGCAGAGACCAGAGCGTTGTGGCTCTGTAAGTAGTCAAATTTTATTTTCCAAGATTTTTCATTGTGTTGAAACTCATTTTTGTATCAATTTTATAGGAGTCTTGCCTCAAATGGATTCACAGGAACACTCTCTCCATCTATTACAAAACTGAAATTCTTGGTTACACTGTAAGACATCACAAACCATTTTTTTGATTCTCTAAAGATTCCATTAAACAAGATTTTTTTTGTATACAAAACATGATTTTTTTTTCTTGATGCCTTAAATGCAGAGAGTTACAGAACAACAGTATATCTGGTACTTTACCAGATTATCTAGGGAACATGGTTAATCTTCAGACGTTAAACCTATCAATGAACAGTTTCAACGGCTCAATACCCACGAGCTGGAGTCAGCTATCGAATCTAAAGCACTTGTAATAAGTCCACATGAAAAACAAACCTCTTATAAAACCATCTTTGAACTATGCGTTTATGAGTTTCTTTTGGCTTATTGGTTCACAGAGATCTCTCAAACACTAACTTAACAGGAAGCATCCCAACACAGTTCTTCTCAATCCCAACATTCGAGTAAAACAATCTTATTCTTCCTCACGAACCTACTTATATCACAGTGTTTTCTCAGTTTTATAACCACATAGTGTGGTTTTCTTCAGTTTTTCAGGAACTCATCTTATATGTGGTAAAAGCTTGAACCAGCCTTGTTCCTCAAGCTCTCGTCTTCCAGGTTCTTGATTTATTTCTTATTTATCCAACTCATATACTAAAATAACAGAGTTATAAACTAGTATCTATTAACTGCAGTCACGTCCTCCAAGAAGAAGCTAAGAGACATAACTTTAACCGCAAGCTGCGTTGCTTCTGTAATCTTATTCCTCGGAGCTATGGTTATGTATCACCACCATCGCCTCCGCAGAACCAAGAACGACATCTTTTTCGATGTAGCTGGTGAAGATGACAGGAAGATCTCCTTCGGACAGCTAAAAAGATTCTCATTGCGTGAAGTCCAGCTAGCAACAGACAGTTTCAACGAGAGCAATCTGATCGGACAAGGAGGGTTTGGAAAAGTGTACAGAGGTATGCTTCCGGACAAAACAAAAGTTGCAGTGAAACGTCTTGCGGATTACTTCAGTCCTGGAGGTGAAGCAGCTTTCCAAAGAGAGATTCAGCTCATTAGCGTCGCGGTTCATAAGAATCTCTTACGTCTCATTGGCTTCTGCACAACTTCCTCTGAGAGAATCCTCGTGTATCCATACATGGAGAATCTTAGCGTTGCATATCGACTAAGAGGTATTAATTATTACACAATAGCTTCTCTGTACTCATCAATGACTTTAGGTTATTATTATGTGTTGAAGAGGGTTTGTATATTATAGATTTGAAGGCGGGAGAGGAAGGGTTAGACTGGCCAACAAGGAAACGTGTGGCTTACGGTTCAGCTCATGGTTTGGAGTATCTACACGAGCATTGTAACCCTAAGATCATACACCGTGATCTCAAGGCTGCAAACATACTTCTAGACAACAACTTTGAGCCTGTTCTTGGAGATTTTGGTTTAGCTAAGCTTGTGGACACCTCGTTGACTCATGTCACAACTCAAGTCCGTGGCACAATGGGACACATTGCGCCAGAGTATCTCTGCACAGGAAAATCATCAGAGAAGACCGATGTTTTCGGTTACGGTATAACGCTTCTTGAACTCGTTACTGGTCAGCGCGCAATCGATTTTTCACGCTTGGAAGAGGAGGAAAACGTTCTCTTGCTAGATCATGTAAGACTTGAGAATTATCTTTTTTCTTAAGCTTTCTTGCGTCTTAAGTTATAGAAACTAGTGTTGGTTGTGTATGAAACAGATAAAGAAGCTGTTGAGAGAACAGAGACTCAGAGACATTGTTGATAGCAATTTGACTACATATGATTCTGAAGAAGTTGAAACCATTGTTCAAGTGGCTCTTCTATGTACACAAGGCGCACCGGAAGATAGACCAGCGATGTCTGAAGTGGTTAAGATGCTTCAAGGGACTGGTGGTTTGGCTGAAAAATGGATTGAGTGGGAACAGCTTGAAGAAGTTAGGAACAAAGAAGCATTGTTGCTTCCGACTTTGCCAGCTACTTGGGATGAAGAAGAATCCACCATTGATCAGGAATCTATCAGGTTATCGTCAGCAAGGTAAAGTTGAAGGAGGGTTAGAAAGATATTTGAAAAAAAAAAAAAAAACTTTTCATTACATGTATAAAAGATAAACCTAGAAGTGTATTTGAGCTGCTAACTGTATTAAAACAGGTGGGAAACGAAGTAAACACACAAGCTTGGTTTGTGTAATAGATTGGATGATATACATACATATACCTAGCTATGTTTTTGTATATATGAATTGGTTATTGTGGTTATGGTAATTATGGAGGCAGTGCATTACAGTTTCCTCTGTTTTTGGCGCTCGTGATTCTTGCTCTGTTTTAAGAAACGATGTTACGACGCCGTGTCGTTTCATATGATGTCGTTAGACCGTTATAAAATTTTGAGCTCATTTCTTCAAAATTGGTTGGTTTAAAATTCTTTTATAAATTGTATTATCACATATCTCCAAAATATAAACTAGTACACATTAACAAGAATTATGGTTTAATCAAAATAAAAAAAAACGACTAGTTTGTGTTGTACTTTGTGTGCGTTAAATGAGAAAGATGGAGCAATAAATGGGACCGGAGCAGACGTAAGCAGTCAGTGAAAAAGAGTCGTCCTCGTAAACCGGGCTGTTTTTCTCGGTTATTGGTGCTTGGTTTCCGCTGACACCGACATGTCCGGTTCCCAGGTAACTTTGCTCTTTACCCTACGATTCATTCAGAAATGGACGACCCGGATCTTCTTTTTCCTCTTCTATCTGTGACGTGTGGTTCGAGTATTTCGCCTGAGCCTCTCAGACGAACCCTAAATAAACCAAACTCAAAAACCCAACCCAGTAAAAATAAAAATTATCTAGCTCAAACAAAAGGTTGATTAAACTATAAATTAAATGCTGTTGACCAAAACCAGCAAAATACTTAAATATTATTAAAGTACACTTTTAAATTTAACAAAGCTACCAGATCACTTTCATTATGGAGTATGTGATTTGTAATCATACTGTGGTATTGTCTAAAAACGTAAATGTATTGTCTTTTAGAGAGAATACAAATCTTCTTGATTGAAAAGAATGATAATGCATTTATACATAAATAAGACAAACAAATATAATGGTAATGTATCTTCTCTATTAAAAGAGAATTACAGATTTTATCTACCATTTAAAAGTCACATTGGACCATTTCCTAGAAATCACAACTGATATTTATCTATTTGCATAATAATATCATAACAATAATTGTTATTGTAATTTATTATTTTCTTTCCCTAACAACTAAATTAAAGTATTAAAATTTTAATTTTGTTTCTCATTTAAATGGGCCAATTGTTAACAAATTTTAATATATTTCTTATAAGATATACTATATTATGCTATATACATATATATAATTCTCCATTAATGGTAATTTCATTAATAATGTTTTCTATATTTCTATGTTTTGTAAAAAAAATCGATAAAATAACATTTATAAAAGAATGTCAATAAGATAACCCAATATAATGTGATTAAAATGAAAATCCAAAAACTAATATAAATTTGTATTTTAGATATATTTTATTGTGGTCATTTAGATAATCATACAAGTTAATAAATTGTATTAATAAATTTAATAGAATAGATGATTCATTTAAAAAAGGATGTGGCTATCTATTATATATCAAACAAAGATACAAAATGAATATACTCTAACATATAGAAACACGTACAAAATAGTTTTACGACATATCCAAAACAGAAGAAATTATAAATGGTATATTGTTGAAAAAAATAACACCCGCCCAGTCGGGTGGGTTAGAATCTAGTGTTACTTTAAAAGAAAGTTAATTACACAAATGAGATATGATCTACAAGAGGAAAATTTGGACGAACCGACGTGGAGACAAAACCAATGTTTTGTCGTTTTCATAGCAGTTAATTTGAATGTATGTTGCATCACCCCATGTAGCTAACCAAATATGAGCGTTACGTTTTATTGCATGGCGCCTAATAATATATCTGACGATTCTAAACCCGCGACCCCGGCTAGAATTTTTTTTTTTAACCCCGGCTAGATATTGTAAATGGTAGAATGAGAATCATATGAAAAAATGGGAATAAAAATCATTTTGTTTGATAATTGATTCGCAATTGGTTGAAATGTTTTTTGATCGCTAGTAACAACCTACACCATCGCAAAATCATTTATCTAAATTAAATGAATTGTTAAAACAACCTCAGAAATGTAAAAGCATGCAATTATATACGTTTTGGTAGATAATAATTGATGTTTTATTTTAGACTTCGTCACAGGTTCTTTAACTTATAAGTTGACTAGTTGAGGAGTCATAAGTAATAAGTGTCCATTGGGGACATCCGATAAAATTGCAATGATACAGAAAAAATTAGCATAACCCATGCGCCAAGATGATACGCACGAATCAAGAAATATGACCAAATTTTTCTGTAGAAAAAAAAAAAGGTAAAAATCGGGACAGATGTACTTGTCGTTCATTCAATACGTTAGACATTTATACATATATACACACACATCATATTTATCGTTTATATGTGTGTATGTTTATAAAATTGAGGGATTTTTCAACTATAAAATTAATTAAGGTTTACAATTCAAAATAATATGATCATATAGCTAGCATGTATCTTTTGGAGTTGAAGTCAAAATTCAGTCTAGAAATTACAACAACTTAGTTTTTTTTTACAAAATAATAATAATAATAATTAATTACAAACACTCAACCCTTGATTTATATACACACATATGTAAATGTAAAATATGTGCAGATGTCGTTTTGGGGACTTGACAGGGATTTTAAATTAGAGGGAAGATTTCTGTTAGCCTCGGAAATGACGGTTATTAAATATGTATAAGAGACAATTAAACTGGGTATTTTTCAGAAGAAATTGACTTGTATCATGAAAAGGGTTTGAAATTGAATGTACTTACTTGGAGTACGTCGGATTTTACCGCTCTGGATTTCACTGTAACATTCTATTTTAGGTAACCCTATACAGACCATATAGAGACAATAACCAAAATTAATCAAACTATTAAACCGAAATTACTAAATCCATGTAAGAAAATACAAAAGAAAAATCTAGGGCTTAGATCTTTTGTCCTCTCTATAAATAGAAGAAACTACGAGGGTCTCTTCCCATGCTCCCTTCCTTCTTCTTTCGTAAAGCTGGTCACTTTCTTGTCTTCTTTATCTTCTTCTTCTTGTGAAGCGATTTAGGGTTTAGAGGAATGTTGTCTGGCTCGAGGTCATAAAGAGTAAATTTTTAACAAATACAAAAAACTCTAAATGATTCTCGGACCAGGCTTCATCCCCCTCAACCTATTCGTCGCCAATTTTCTAAAAACATTTACTTTTAACGTCGTCGTTGATTCATGGTTGAGAAAATATTGTCATTCATACTTGGGTTTCTTAAGGTTATTGTTCCATCGAGGTTCATTCTATGATTCATGCTGCAGTGTTTGTTATTATATAGCCATTTACAAACTCCTCAAACAGCCAGAATTATTAATGTTCTCTTAAAATATCAACCATATGTTTCATTGTTTCCCCTTGAAGGTTTCATCGAGTATTTTTTCTTACGGCTAGTTTATAGCCGTTCTTTTCTTACTACGAACAAAAAACTAAAGAAACAAATCTGGATCTGAATGCAAATCCTTGTGTTTCAGTTTCACTTTGAAAGATATTTCACTTTTCCCTTTTGGAAACGTAAGTATGGGCCATATTCATTCGTATTAACTTTGGGAAAAAGTTCTATTACTGCATGTACGTTTGTGTGTGTTTGGTCAAAACTTATTGTCACTTTGAAAAGGCATTTATATATTTCAACAAAGGTGAAAAAGTTAAGAGGAAAAAAGAGAGATTACAAAGAGCAAAAGAAACATTTGCACGTGAATGATGTGGAAACCATATGGCTTTCCGCTTTACTACTAAAAGTCTAGTCAAGTTGAAATGTTATTACACGTAACATGAAAAATGAAAACTATATTTTTCTCTTTTCCCCGTTGTTGGAGACTATTCTGATTGACAGATTTGTTTTCCATGAATCAAACCTGACACTGACAGAGAGAAGAATGGCCGTGTATATTATTGATTTTTTTATATATGGGCGTAAATTATAATTTCAAAAATTTGGTAAGCATTTTTGCTATTTAACTCGTTTCTTAAAAGTCATATCGTCGGAGATGAGAAGATGAAACACTGGAGTGAAGAAGAAAGCGGTGATTACAGGAAGAGTTTACTGTTGATCAGTAATTTTATCAGTGAAGTCAGTTTCTTTAATATAAAAACGACACAACGAACCTGTTTCTTTTAAATAAAACGACACAAACGAAACATCGCCTTCGCTCGTCGGTTTAAACAAAGAACCTTTTTTTTTTTGCAAACGGTTATTTTCTGTTATTTTCTTTTCTCATCTTTTCTGAACTATTGTTTTGTTTGATATATGGAGCCGCTTAACGTTGAATGCGATCTTCAGTCACTGAGAAGATTATATAATCTTCTTCTTCTCCAATCAAATGCAAACAAGGAATATGTACCACAAGCATTTTTGGTGAGTTTTACTAAAATTTCCCTTGCGATTTCTCATCTTATATAATTTCCTTCTCATCGGTTAATCTTTAACATTAGTAAAACCCTCTGCAATACCGCAGTTAGATGAGAATTCACAGTTTCTACTAAAACGGTTGCTCGATTCTGCGACGGGTGAACTTTTGGCTAGACAACACAAGGTTCGGCTCTGTTATTAGTTAGTAGCATATGTTACATCGTGTTTCTTGCTTCTGAATCTTTTGGGGGTGGGGTTTGGTTACAGGTACTTGCACAAGCACAGTTAAGTTTGCCAGAGAGGAGGGTCACTACACCGAGTACTACTAAAGTAAACTCTGTCTCGGGGGGTATCGTCAAGTTGCCTAGCAAGGCTGCTTTAACACATGAAGTCGTTGATTCAATCGAACGTATCGAAACACAGCTTTCTGCTTTTCAGTTTTGTTCTACTCGTGGTGAAAAAACACGGTCTTGCAAACCTCCTATGGAAGAAGAAGAAGGTTACTCATCTTCTGGAATGCCTTTTCAAAGGTTAAACGAGAAAGCGTTGATAGAACCAAGACAAAGCTATTTAAGGAGTAGGCAAATGAGTCAGAAGACTTCAAGAACATCGAGCGTAGCACCTAGCCTGAGAAGTGTTAATAATAATAATAATGCAACCGTTCGAAGCCGTTACGATGATCAGATTGTTCTGGTTAAACAGTCGAGACCGCCTTTACCGCCTCGTCCTCTGAGGTCCGTTGGTTTCGAGAAGCCTGGCAGAACGTCACAAAAGATGGAGAGTATGAAACCAACTTTGTTGTTAGATCAAGGAACCGAGACAGGAACAAGCTCAGAAAGTGAAGAACAAGTTTATTCAACAGAGCAAGAATCTGACGAAGCCTCTGGGGAAACAGTGTCAACCTCTGGCTCAAGCTGGGAAACTCATGCCGAGAGCGTCACCGGGTCAGATTCATCATCATATCCATCAGAGAGTGATGATGGTGATGGTGATGGTGATGAGAACTCTCAAGCCAGCGATTCTCCTCCACGTAACAGATCAAGGGGTCCTGCAAAACAGAGGAAAAAGAGGACAGGGCGGCTTAAAAGATTCAAGGACAAGCTAGGTAAAGTGTTCCACCATCACCACTACCACCACCACGAGCATCACAACAAGGACGGGGAGCAAGGCCGCAAGAAGCCATCAGCGTGGAAGCATTTAGTGAAGAAACATCTCCAGAAAGACAAAGAGAAACTGGTCGAAAAGCGGATGAAAACAGAATCCAAAGGTGTGGCTACTACACATAACAACAAAGGTGGGCAGTTTCATGCGTTGGTGAAAGGGTTCGTGAGACATCATAGAAGTCACTCAAAGAACAAAAATCAGAAGTTGCAAACAACCCCTAAGCGTCATGGTGTTGTTGTCAAGCTTCCCAAAAGAGAGAGGGTTAAGTTAGAAAAAACAAATTACTTGTGTAATAAGTATCAAGAACATGATGAAACCAAGTCTTAAAAATTATACAAGAACCAAAAGACAGAAAAGTAAAACCTTAAAAGATGCAAATTTCATGTTTTTTTTGTGATATAAACACGACCCATCATAGTACTGCTCTCGCCCAAGCACGGTTAGTTACATAAGTCTAATCGGATCCGGTGCATTAGTGCTATTTAAGATATAAGTCACTTACGCTTAGTAGATGTACTAGCCTCACAACACATCTTACGCTTAGTAGATGTACTAGCCTCACAGCACATCTTACACTTCATATCAAGCCAACTGTTTCCATATGTACAACGATCGCAAAGCCAGTAAGGACCAGCAACATTGTCGTATGACTTCACCTTCACGTCTACAATCCCATCTTGTAAAGTCTTTATGAAATGATAAAAAAAGTTACCGACGTTGCTCGTCGCGGTAGTTAAGTTATGCCTAAACTTACAAAGCACATAAGCATCCGCATAGAAGGCCGTTTCCGTTTCCTCTAGCAACGTCTTTAAGTAGCTTTGGAGAGTCGCTATCGCAATGTCTTGCAGGAACTGAAGATACTCTTTCTTGGAAGCCTCGTGCTCTGTGTGGAAGTACTCGTAGACACAGGTCCATTTAAGAACCTGTCTGCACTGGATAAGAAGCGTTAGTCCTTCTCTCACGATCCTCACGTCTTGCTCTTTTAAACTATCTGGTTTCTTGACGATGTAGTCTTCGAAGTCTTGTAGATCGTCTTGAGCTCCCTCCATCGCGATCTTACGCTCCTCCCAGCGATCCACGACCGAAACCTCCACTTCTGTGGATAACCAGTCAGAGACGTTGTTGCACGTCACAGGTCTGTGTGACTCGAAGCTGCATCTCCAGCAGAAGGTGTGACCACAGAGACACACAACGTTCAAACCGTACTCCTCGACGTCATCGGCCTGATGAAACTCGATGACGTAGTCGCAGTCAGGTGCTGGACACTGCTTGATCATCAACCCCTTGTTTTCCTCTATGTAGGATCTCAAGATGTAACTCTCGTACAAGTCTTTATCCTCTGCCGTTAGCTTCTCGATCGTGTCCGGTCCAACCGCAGCTCGACAGTCTTGGTCGGGACAGGAGATAACAGTTTGGTTCTTCTTCTCCAGAGAGTCGAGGTACTCTCTCCAACAGGTTTTGCAGAACTTGTGAGAGCAGCACGGCGTTGAGATTAAACCACCATCATCATCATGAGAATCACTAGTCTTATTGATGATCACCCAGGATGAATCAGACAAATCAGTTGCAACTGAACTCAGACCTGATTCCGACAACAACTTGTCCTTGTCTTCACCCAAACGCTCAGAGACCCTAAGCGTGTCCCATCGGAGATACATGAAGAGGACGGTGGCGTCGTTTTTTGAAACGTAGAAGACTCCTGAGATATCATCGATCTGTTTCTTCATTTTGTCTTTAACTTCATTTCTGGTTAGAACAGAGTATGGTCCCTGTTGATCTCCCTCCATTAATTTCTTGAGAATTGACAAAAATAAAATACAATAAACACAAATCAGCAAATTACCAAAAAGAAGAAGTAAAAGAAGAGAGGGATCAAATAACTAAGGTTAGGGCTTTACAGATAGCTTGAGCCTCAAACAATAGATAGCTTGTGCCTCAATCAACAATATTAACTCGGAAGATCAGAGAGAATGATCGCAATTGAGTTTTTTTTTTCGTTGTTGTCTAGAGATTTCCTTTTTCCTCTACAGTCTAGGGTTTTCCTTTTTTTACTCTCCTACAGGGGAAAAGGATAATGGAGAGTTGCAACATTTTGTTCTGTTTCCCACTATCACAAACTTTTTTTTGATATAATTCAACCTTTTCTAGTTAAGAAATAGGGCCCATTGGACCTTAATCATGATTATAATTTATCCGTTCAATAAACAAAAATATATAAATGATTATGTATATGTTACGTTGATATTAAACAAGGACATAGATAGAAGTCAAAACTTGTGGGACACATAGCTTGACTCATGTCATAAACTCTTTGTCCGAGACAGAATGGTCACACTGTGCACAATAAACGCCTCTTGAACTCGGTTTTGGTCAGCCCGCTTGGAAAAAAGGAAGGAAAATCATCCTCTTGCTTGATCATGCAAGACTTGAATATTCTTTTAAAGCTCTACGTTGACTGAAACCTAATTTATAGTTTTTGGATGGTATGCTATGGCTATTCTCTGCACAGAAAGCTCACCAGAAGATAGACTAGCGATTTCTGGAGTGGTTAAAACTGCTTCAAAGGATTGTTGGTGTACCTGAGAGGTGGACAGTGAGTGAGTGAGAGAACAGCTTGAAGCTAACATAAAGCTAGTTGTGTATTTGTACATATGCACAGTTTGCTCTTTTTTTTATTTGAGCTTTCTAGGTTCTTGCATCGGTGGTATAATTGGTAAACCCTTAAAAACGTCAAGGTGGTGTGAACTAACGAGATGAAAAACATTGGTTTTATAAGGGCATGACGAGAACTAGTCTCAAGAAATTAACAGAGCAAAATAAAAACATTTTTCCTAATAAACGAATCACTTTGGCTTCTCCACAGCAGATTCATCACAGCACATCTGACACGCCTTATGGAGCCAGGTGTTCGCATAGGTGCACCGGTCACATAGCCAGCAAGGAGAAAAGTCGTCATAGTGCTTCACCTCCACAACGTCCAAACCATCTCGTAGAGCCTTGGAGAAGTTATAGAAGTAGTTACCAATGCTGCTTGTCACGGCTGATATATTTCCCCTGTAGCAAGTAACCTCCTCGAAACTAGTAGGTTCAGACAAGGCCTTTCTTGTTTCCTCCTTCAAAGTCTCTGAGAAACTCTGGACTAGTGTGCTTGCATAGTCTTGTAGGAATCTCAGAAACTCCTTCTTCGAGGCCTCGTGCTCTAGGTGGATGTGTTCATACACACAGCTCCATTTTAGGAACTGTCTGCACTGAACAATCAGCATCAGTCCTTCTCTCGTAACCTTAACGTATTCTTCTTCTTTCGTGCTGTTGGATTCCTCGAAAGCTTGGAGCTCGGATTTAGCTTCCACCAATGAGACCTCACTAGCCTCCCAGCGATCCAAACACGAAGTATCCACTTCTGGTGGATCCTCCTCCGTTTCCGATTCAAGACAGTCTCCATCATAAGATCCTGATTCCGTTTTGTGGGATTCTTCTGACTGCATACACTCCCAACAGAAGCTACCACTAAAACCAAGAGAAAAAAAAACACAAACACAGATTAGTACATGATGATTAACACTTAGACCATGATTAATCCGAGTTCTTAGGGTGGGGTTCTTAGCGGGAGTTAAGAAACTATTTCTTAACTTTTAAGTTTTAACTAAAAAAAACTAAGAATCGGTTCTTAAAATTAGATTTTTAGTTAAAAGTTAAGAACCCCGGGTTAATCATGCTGTTAACTATAAAAACTTAACAATATTAAGATTTGGTTTTGTTTTTTTTTTTTTTTTTTTTCAGACCTGCAGTAGGCACAAGACTCGAACTTGGAGTCTAGTGAACCAAGACCAATCTCCACAGGAGATAGGCAGTGAGGGCAAGGCTTCCTGTTGGCTTCGATCCAGGAAACGCTCAGTGACTTGGACAACTTCTCCAAGTCTCTAGACAGCCAGTCAGAGGCGTTCTTGCACGTCACAGGTCCGTGTGACTCGAGTCTGCATCTCCAACAGAAGGTATGACCGCATAGACACACAACGTTCAAACCATACTCTTCAGCATCAACACTCCGAGGAAACTCAATGAAGTAACTGCAACCTTGTGCAGGACACTGTTTGATCTGTCTCTTGCGTTTCCCGAGGTAAGATCTCAGAATATACTCATCGTACCTATCTTTATCCTTCACCGTTAGCTTCTCGATCGTGTCACGCCCCACTGCAGCTCCACAGTCTTGGTGAGGACAAGAGATTGTAGCTAGGGTTTTCTTCACGGAGAAGAAGTTCTTCTCAAGATACTTACTCCAATAAGTAGTGGAGAACTTGTGAGAACAAAAGGGTGTGGAGGTCTTAACATCATCATCATCATTGACGTCATCAAAGAACTCATAAAACTCATCACAAGAAGAATCTGATAAATCTTTTTTGGTGTCAGTAACAACTGGTTTCAAACCTGACTCAGACAACAGTTTCTTGTTTTCTTGGCACAAACGCTCTGAAAGAAGCTGCGAGTTCCACCGGAGTTTCATGAGTAGTACAGTCGCGTCGGAGTTGGAAACGCAGAAAATCTCGGAGATATCATTGATCTGTTTATTCATCTTCTCTTTAAGATAATCTCTGGTGCAAACAGAATAGGGTCTCTGTAGATCATCATCCTCCATATTGAGATTAAACAAAAGTAAAGAAACTGAGCGAAAGAGAGAGAGGATAAACTTATATAATCTGAAAGAAGAAATCAACGAGGGCTGGACACAGGAGTTATATAAAAAGAGGCTAATCGATAGCTTGCGCCTCAATTAACAACTAATAGGTTTTGATTTCTTATTTTATAGACACTTTAGGGTTTTCCTTTTTGTTTTCACCGCCTGGCGTCCAAGGAAACTTGGCCCATTGGGCCTTAATCTTTTCCTATTGTTTAAAGGCTGATTTTCCTTTTTTGGTTAACAACTTTTTTAAAAGAAAAAAAATATATTATACAATACCATTCTCTAATTAGTAAATTGTGATTATCAAAAAGTTTAATAATAGAATGTATTAAAGGGTTAAATATTTGCCTTGGATTTCAAAAATAAAATTTGTTTTGTGTTTGACAAAGAGAATACCAAAATATCCCCTAAATATCTTTTTTTTGTTTTGCATATGTTATTACCGTATTCAATTTTAACAAAAAACATGACATCAATCTAATTGTGACATATATATTTTTTTCAGTATTTTTACAACTGGATCGGCTAGCAAACCGAAATTTTCTTGGGTCATGGATCATTGTGGTTCCACCGATTTGAATCGAGTTCGATCGAATTTAATTAGATTAAAGTAAATTTCATGATATTTTATAAATAATATGAATATTTTTTTAAAAATAGACCATATCAGATCAAATGTTTAAATAACCATAATATTTAGAAAAACATAAAAATAACAACTAATAAACCAACATTTGTATTTGTCAGTTTACAACCAAACCTAACCTAATAAATAGTAAAACATGAATGAGACTAATGAGTATAATAACAAAAATCAGAAAATCTGAATCAACCAAAATTTATATTTGTCAATTTACAATTGACAAAAATCATAGTGTTGCAAAATGTTAAACTATTTAATAAACAAACATTAATATAAAAGCTCATTTCGTGCATACACGCATATTATCCTAGTAAATTTATTGATTTGGATTATGAAGTGTATGAAAATTCTATAGTTCTCAGATATAGTATATGTGACGGATTGTTTTTAACTGTTGAAGATGGTGTCGTTATCCGAAAAATAGTCAATTTTTTCTATACATATGGAAAAATTTTGCCAAAATAAAACTTTTTTTTAAACTTTAAAACCAAACATATTTTAAGAACACAAAATATAATAACGGACAAGTTTACATGTGGTACGAGGAACTCTCATGAAGTTATGTATGTTATATGTAGATTTTATATTTCCGATTTGGTTTTCTGAATCGGTAGACTTCTACTTAGTAGAGTAGGTTTTGGTGTAAAAAAAAAACAGTATCAATTTCGTTAAAAAATAACTATAATATATACTTGGATCGTCAAAATTAAATTTACTTATTTCTTTGCAAGTGACGTCATAAAAGGACTTGAGTGAGGGGTACAATGGTAAAAGACCAAGCCAACACCGACGAACAGGAGAGACTGATCGCTCGTTTGTAGCGCGTATATAGGCCAAGTCCCGCCTTTTGCTTTTCACCTTTCGTTATACGAACTCTCCTTCTCTCTCCTCTCTTTCTCTTTCTCTTTCTCAGCTTCGCTGGCTTAGAGGAGGAATAGGATTTTGGAGAAATTTTTTGACCGGTGCTCGTAAAATCTGGGGTTTAAAATTTCACCTCACCGTTCTCCGTCGTGAACTCGGATCCGATTCTGTGAATTTGATTTCATATGGTACAGATTTTAAATTGACTCATCATCTGTCAGTATTCGCGTCAGATCTAGATTCTTTTTTTTGTTTGAAGTTTCTCCGTCGATTAGATCGCTTCTCGATTTTACATGACTCCTTCTGCTTGATTTGTTCCTCCGAATTGCTTGATCTCGTATAGCTTCGATGCTTAGACAATTCATTTCTGGAATTGAATTGGCATATTTTTAGAATTATGCTGCCAGATTGAATCTGTGATTGTTCTTTTAGGTTTACCTTCTCATGGATCCTTTTTTTTTATCTTAGCAGGGCCTAAAGCTGTAAGTTAAAATGGCATATTAGATTCTACAATGATGGAAGTGGGCTTCTCTTTTGTTCAGTGGTTGATCAGTTCTGGTGCCGATAGTCCCTTTATACTCGGATGGCTTGTAACTGGATCACTTGGTGTCCTCGCTCTTGTCTACACCTTTCTCAAATGGCAGAACAATACTTCTCTCAATTGGGTCAAAGCTGCCGCCAGAGAGAAGAAGAAAGTATGGAAACGGCTGAAAGTTCCACTCTCTCATCATCAGTGGACCGATGATTACGGTTACGGGCCTCAGCCATCCACCTGCTGCGTCTGTCTCCACTCTCTCGTCCCCGGCCAGAACGTTTCCAACAAAGCAGCTCTGAGTATCCCTGTCCACCGGTGCTCTGTATGCGGCGTCGCGGCTCACTTTTACTGCTCTGGCTCTGCGGCGAAAGACTGCAAATGCGTTGCGCAGGCTGGATCTGACCATGTGAGGCATCACTGGTCCGAGCGATGGGTTAACATGGATGATAGTGCCGATATGTCTGCTTTTTGCTTCTATTGTGATGAACCTTGTGGTGTTCCTTTCATTGAGGCTTCTCCCATGTGGCACTGTCTTTGGTGCCAGCGTCTAATACACGTCAAGTGTCACATGATTATGTCCAAGGAATCTGGTGACGCTTGTGATCTTGGCTCTCTAAGGAGGGTGATCCTCTCTCCAGTACATGTGAAAGTCAGCGGAGAAAGTGGTGTTAACGGAGTGCTGAGTACTATTAAAAACGAGTTGGCTTCGATACGGGGGAAGATGAGAAGAAAGCGAAATAGGGGTAAAAATGGGAATGCCCAATCTAATGGTGGTAAGCTATTGGAGGATTCAGGCAGCAATCCTGCGAAAAGCCTAGTTAATGGGCTTGTAGTGAAGAAACTACGCAGGGACAGGAGCACAGATTGCTTAAATAAGGTCTCGGACATGCCAAACGGTAACGGAATGCAAAATGGTATAGGGGCACCTAAACGAAGTAAACATGCTGCTGTTAATTATATGAAGAAGTATAGCTTGGTTGATTTACCCCCGGATGCAAGACCGCTTTTGGTCTTTATTAATGCCAAGAGTGGAGGTCAAATCGGTCCTTTCCTACATAGGAGACTCAATATGCTGTTAAATCCAGTACAGGTAACAAATGAACTTCAGTTTGTCAGAAATTCACTATAGATATTCGAAAAATCGTTTCAGTAGCAACTAGCAAGTGATGGCTTGAAATATGGAATTCATATTGTCTTTTAGTTTTTGACCCAGAAAAAAAAAATCGTATTATGTAGATAATGTTGCTTTGAAGTTTGTTTGTTGTTAAGCATACTGATATAATATCAGTAAGTGATAATATAATAATCTCTTTGCTAAATTGCAGGTCTTTGAACTTGGCTCTTGTCAAGGACCAGATGCTGGTCTAGACCTATGTAGCAAAGTGAAGTACTTTAGAGTTTTGGTGTGTGGAGGAGATGGAACAGTTGCTTGGGTGCTTGATGCCATTGAGAAGCGGAATTTCGAATCTCCTCCACCTGTTGCTATTCTTCCGTTAGGCACGGGAAATGATCTATCTAGAGTTTTGCAGTGGGGAAGAGGTATTTCAGTAGTTGATGGACAAGGAAGTCTAAGAACGTTTTTGCAAGACATAGATCATGCTGCAGTTACAATGTTGGATCGCTGGAGTGTAAAGATTGTAGAAGAGAGTACAAAAATATTTCCAGCAAGAGAGAGCCACAAATTTATGATGAATTACTTAGGTGAATTTATGAATCATTGATTGTTTTGGCCTCTGTCTTGGATCATCAAGTATAGCTGACATTTTCATTTTTTTAGGTATTGGCTGCGATGCCAAGGTTGCATATGAATTTCACATGATGCGGCAAGAAAATCCAGAGAAGTTTTGTAGTCAGGTACTCATGTTGGGTTTATCTTACCCTGAACTTATATGATATAGTGACCACCATTATGTGGAAGAAGCTAAGTATCATTGTCATTGGTGTTGTAGGCATTGTGTCTTAACCCAACAATTATCTTATTTAAACAGAACAAACGGCTGATATATTTGTTTCTCTTGTTTGTTATGCAGTTTGTAAATAAATTACGATATGCTAAAGAAGGTGCGAGGGATATCATGGATCGAGCATGTGCCGATTTACCATGGCAAGTCTGGCTTGAGGTTGATGGAAAAGACATTGATATCCCCAAGGTATCGTACTCTAACGAAACAACCCGTGTTTCCCCATCTTGTCTGGTTTGTTATTATAGGATTTGTCTACGTCACTTTCCTCACTACTGTGCCTTTTTGTTCTCTGATAATATGGAAGTCCCGACCATTACCGTTGAGCATATAGTATTAGGTAAACTTGAGCATCGGTAATGTATAGTTGTTGCTTGGTAAAAAAGAAAATGACTGGCAACTTCCTTTAGTTTCCTTGTGTGGATAATTCTTTGATTTTATGGTAACTGAGACTAGGTTGATTTTACCAAAAGGCTAACATCGTTGTTGTTGCCTCTAAGAACTTATGTCCCTAATTTGTTTTTCCTTCAGGATTCAGAGGGTCTAATAGTACTTAACATTGGAAGTTATATGGGGGGAGTAGATCTTTGGCAAAATGATTATGAACATGATGATGATGATAGTTTTAGCATTCAGTCTATGCACGACAAGACTCTAGAGGTTGTATGTGTCCGTGGAGCGTGGCACCTGGGGAAGCTACAGGTCTAATCTCTTCCCAGATTGCCTTTTGCTCTTCTTTATGACACTTAACTAGTATTTTCCTTATTCAGTATGAGGCTGAATGGATTCAACAAATTTTCAACGCACGATTCTTCCTTTTCAGGTTGGTCTTTCTCAGGCCAGGAGGCTAGCACAGGGGAAGGTAATAAAAATACATGTTTCTAGTCCTTTCCCTGTTCAAATAGATGGAGAACCGTTTATTCAGCAACCTGGATGCTTGGAGATAACTCACCACGGGCAGGTACATCATTTCTTATTCTCGTCGATTTTATGTCATAAGGCTACAAACTCTGCCCTCTACCTTTTTCAAACAATGAAACGGTAACAGAAACCCTTATGATGATGATGTAAGGGCTGGTTTTGTGTTCAGGTGTTTATGTTAAGAAGAGCGTCAGATGAACCTAGAGGTCATGCAGCGGCCATAATGAACGAGGTCTTGCTCGATGCAGAATGTAAAGGAGTCATAAATGCATGTCAAAAGAAAGAGCTTCTTCAACAAATGGCTCTCCATCTTTCTTAGAAGAAAAGTAAAATACAAATATCCTCTCAACAAGTTTTGCCAACTAGAAGAGTAACTTACAATCATGTCTTACCCAACTAGAAAGCCCGGGTACGAGATTTTTGCTTTGTACCCTGATTTTTTGTGTATTTTTTTTCTCCCTTTTTTGTGTGTTGTGAAGAGTGTCATCTGTATAGTGTGTCAATACGAAAGCCCCTGAGATTGGCTTCGGAAAGTGTTAACTAAAAAAACTTTGGTCATATAAACATACATACATACACTAGTAAAATTTTTAGGATATTTTATACAAAGGCCATGGAGAAAGGCTTAATTTACCTACCCCACATCAATCGTCTTTTCGTTGTCTGATATGAGCTTTTTTTTTTTTTACTTTTTTAATGTGTCGTATAAGATTCAGTTACGTGTAATTTCCTCGAGAACCTATAAAAGGTTCTTTTTTAGGTTCAGCACCGAAAGCTAGAACCAACCTGGATGTGGCTGTCCAAATGTACGAGAGGAACTAAAACAAAGTCCACTTTCATAGTTTTCAAACAGATTCTGCTTCTTTCAGACGTGAATCAATGGTCTACGTTTTGACATGACGTCACTGGTTTAGGCTTCCTCTCGAATGTGTTTTATTATCTTTGAAACGTAAGTAAGAGCAGAAGCATGAATCTTATTATTCAGTGTTAACGCAGTGCTCATGATTAAATCAAACCATCTACTTCAAGTTTTGTTTTATAAACCAGTGGTAAAAAATTTATTAAAAAGAAACCAGTGGTAAATTTGAACTTATCGGTTTAGCAAAAAAAAAAAAAAAAATTTTGAACTTATCCAGTACGACTAGAATATCTAGTGCTACATATAATTTTTAGTTGCTGTAAAGAAAATGTATTAAATGTAAAAATCAATAGTGTTCTTTTTTAAATGTAACAATCAATTACACTAAATCATATATTTGTAATTATATTATTTTTGATACGAATTTCTTAGATTGGATAATTAAGCTCCTTTCCATCCATCTTGCCACACAAACGAAAAATATCGTCAGAAAGAAAAAAACAGAATATTTAAAAAAAATCCCAAACCAAAAGAAAAAAGATCAAGAAAACAAATTAGAGCCAAAGAAGACATATCGTCTGCTTTTGTATTTTTCTCCCTGTAAAATACTTGAATTAAAACACATATCGTCTGCTTTTATATTATCCGTATAGAACTTTATTATATTCTTTTAGCAAAAAAAAACTTCATTATATCCAGACTTTCATTTTAAATTAACGCTTGGGTTTTCTTATAGAAAATAGTTATTTTCCTTTAATCTTGATTTATTGTATGATATGAAGTTTCTAGTCAACATAATGATATTTTGGTATAAAAGGGAAATAAACGTTTTGACTATAAGCATCTAATTTGACTATAAGCATCTAACTAGATAAGAACCCGCGCTGTGCGCGGATATTGTTTGTAAAATACTAATATTATCTTAATTATATTATAAAGTTTCGAATTTATTGTTTTTTTGTGTTATATAATAGGTGGAAATAGTAAATATTTTTTGACATCTATATAATATATTATCTTTATAAGTACACAATTTATTTGTACTATAACATATGTTGTACTTGGTGTTAGTTTGTAATATATAATGTTTCATATGTAGTAGGGGTTTGCTTTAAGTTACTCATTCGGGTTTGGTTCCAGTCTACTCAGGTTTAAAGGGTTCAAGATTGAAATTTGAGCTCTATTCGGATATTTAAAATTTCTGATGCGGATTTGGTTTGGATCTTTGTAGGTACGGTTCGGCTCAGATGACCTAGATAAATTATTTTATATAATTTACCAAAATCTTTAAAAATAATATATTACATATAAATTCAAATAATGTATTCTGAAATACCTAAATTTAACATATAAATTAGTTTGGCTCGTATATTTGGATATAAAATCAATAGATTTTTTTCATCATATAAAATTAATAGATATTTCAAGTATTTTAGTTTTTTGAATATTTTGTGGCTATTTTAGACATTTACTCTTGATTATCTGTATAAACTTTCAAATATTTGTGACAATTCCAAAATATCTTATATTTTAGATTTTTAATATATTAAGCCTAAAAATATATATTTAAGTATATAGATATATTTTGGATACATTGGGATACGCAAAATACTTTGGTTCAGGTTGGTTTCCGTTTCAGTTTTTAATACCAAAATTTTGACCCCATTCGGATATTTAACAAATTTGTGTTCGGATTCAGTACTATTTTTTAAAAAGGTTCTTCGAATTTAGGGTTTTTTCTCAGCCCTAATATGTAGTAATTTAGTGGTATGATTTAGAGATTACTTGTGATATTATTTTTCTTAAATCAAAGAGGTGATTTTGTTAAAATTTTATTTTAAAAATTAAAAAGAATTAAGTTGTTAGAGGTTATTTTGTTTGCACGACACGTTAGCTAAGATTAGATTTATCATGTACTTGTCTATGGTGCTGAATGATGATTTTATAATGTCTCCCCAAGTCTTTTTTTGTCAACATCTCTCCAAGTCTGCAAGATAACTATATAACATCTTAAGTCCTCAATTTTTTTTTCTTTTTTTGTGTTCATAGTTAGAATTTTTAGTTTGTTGTAATGTTTTGTATGGTTAAAGATGAACACAATATGAGACAATTTGAATTTTTTTCTGTGGGCAGGTAGTGATCTGATAAGAAGCAGAAACGATATGTGTATAAACATGATCGTCAGTTAGTGTTATTGTATTATTCTTCTATACTAACATGATGTCCAAAGTCCAGTTAGAGTTATTATTATTTTTGTATATAATGCTTGGAATAGTTATTGTATTACTCCTTCCGTTTCATAATACTTGATGTTTTAACATAGTGCACAAAGATTAAGAAAATTGTATTTTTAAATAAAAAATATTTTAAATATATAATTTTAAAATCAATTAACCAATAATAAAAAAGACTGTGAAATCTAATTGGTTGAACAGTTTCCAATAAAGTTAAAGTAACCTTAAAATCTCAAAATTTCATCTAATTTGAAACAAAATTATCCTTCTAAAACATCAAGTATTATGAAACGGAGGGAGTATTAGTTAACAACGTACCGGTTTTGTTAGTTTAATTGTCGATAGTTTAGTAAATTAGATTTTGGTTTATTTTAAGTTATCTGGACATATTATTTAGACAGCGTATAAAATCTGGTTGTAACAAACTTGTGAAGGTCAAACATATGTAGCGTATTAATAAATATGAATGAGTCCAAATTTTAAAAACAACATTTCTATGGTAGATAAAATTTAGGACTCTAAATTAATAGAGTAGATTCCAAGTATTTGAAACAAAACTGTTACGATATATGAAGTCAAGATTTTTTCTCCCAAAATGACTCTAAATACCATTTAATTCTTTGGTCAAAAAAAGAGAGACCATTTAATTACTTATCAAGTTATCATCATCTTCTTCTTTTTTGTCAACTCATCATCTTTTTATTTGTTGTCTTTTTGTTCCTCTAGAAAAGAAAAAAACGTTATATATAGTGAAAAGAAAGAAAACAAAAAAAAAAACACTCCATCCAGCTCTCCGCACCACCATGTGAAGGTTGGTGTAGTGGGCAAAGAAGAGCTCTCTTTTTCGAATCTCACGAGCATTTTTCCTCAATTCCCAGAATCCGAGGATTCAAAAACCAGATTGCGTTTTTCCGAAAGTTCCATACCAGATTTGGCGGAGGTTTGTTCACTCTCTCACCTTCCCTTATTTTTTTTCTGCCAAGTTTATTGATCCACAAACCTTTCAAATCTGCTCAGATTCGCACTTGTTTTGATCTCTCAATCTGTAGATCGTTTTAAATCTTGCTTCATATATGTCGTGTCGTGATTTTGTTTGTCTCTGTTTTTTTAAGTCGGTGGCTCATTACTCCATAAGAGAAAGAACAAAAACTGCTGATGTCATCTTTTTCAATGGGCTTCTTCTTCTTCTTCTTCTCTCCTTAAAATCAGTGGTGGAGATTTGGTAGTGTGATTTTTCTTAAAAATGATAATTAAATCTTCATGGGTGCTTGCTTCATGCTGCTTCAGTTAAAACCTATTGGAGTGATAGCTTGTTTCATCTGCTTCATCTGTTAATTAAAAAAAAAATTAAAGTAGAGGCTGCTACATCTACTTTAGTTTTAAAAATTTAAGAGTTATGGCTGCTTTAATCTGCTTAGGTAAACCAATTGGAGTAATGGCTATCTTCATCGGCTTACTGTAGATATTATATTTTATATTTACTTATGTCAGTGTTTTCTTTCGTTTGGATTTTGCTGCAGTTCATCCCCGCTCAGTTACTACCTGCGAAGACTAAAAATTTATTTGGTTTCGGACATCATTTTGTCATGTATTTTGGTCAGTTTCTTCTTGTTTTTGAGTTGATCTCACCATGTTTTTTTTTTTTTTGGCTCTTGTGATATCTGAAAGGTTGGGTTGGATCTCTGATCATTATAAATTGATACCTTTAAGCTCACTTAGTATATCACATTCTCACTAGCCTCATCATATACCTTCAAAGCTCAGTCATCATTAGTAGTTTATGCATTGTTCCTTTTTGAATGTAAAGCCTTGGCTCCTTTTTTTATTTTTATACTTTCTCTTAATTCACGTTTTCTGTCTCTGTTGAAGTGATGTGTTAGTAGTACCATAAGCTTGTTCCACTTTTATGTTTATGACATCTTTTTAATGTTTTTAACTTGCAGGAGCTCGTTTGAAAGCATGCAGAATAGGCCATATCTCTCTTCTTTTTCTTGTTGAAACGGATTCATCATCCTACGTTTGTGGGTTTTGTGAAGAAACAAAGCTTTTCTTTTCCGGGCTTGATGGGTAAAGAGAATCAGTTGGAGACAGCAAACTGTGGAGTCGATGATCACGATTCTTCACCCGTCAAGAAGGATGAACCAGCAGCTGAGGAAGCGCGCTACAGTACAGACAGTGACTCTGGTTTGCCAACTTGTCGTGTATGCCATTCTGTGGAATCCGACAGAAGAGGAGACACAGCCTTGGGGTTTTTGGGGATCACTCCTCCCATTCCAGAAGCTCGCAAAAGCAATGCAGATGAAGTCAGCAAAGATGCAGAGGCTGAGCAGAAGAGTTCCGTCGTCAAGAGCAACGGGGAAGTTTTCATTTGCACAAGTGATATCGAAATGGGGATCCAGCAGCATCAGGATTCGTTGCTCGAGCTTGGATGTTCGTGCAGAAACGAGCTTGCTCTGGTGCACTACGCTTGTGCACTCAAATGGTTTCTCAACCATGGATCTACGGTGTGTGAAATCTGTGGGAATGCTGCGGAAAATATAAAAACTGCAGATTTCAACAAAGTGGTTGTCGCCTTGAGAGAGAGAACAGCTGATGGAGGAGATGCAAACTATGTATTACCACCGGTGAATACAGAATCAACCATAGATGCAGATGAAGCTGGTGCAATTCGAAGGCAGCGACTTAGTGAGATATCATCATGGTTTGGCCCTCATTCACTTAATAATCACAACAACAACAGTAGCTCTGTTCTGGCTTCTCAGGCAACGCCAGAACAAGCTTTAGGTGCTGTGAGCTTTGGGGTCTTGCCTACGGAAAACCGTGCAACTAAATGGGCTGTGGAAGGTACTGGGATTCTACTTGCTACCGGTTTACTCACTGTTACTTTGGTCTGGCTCATTGCTCCTCGTGTTGGAAAGGTATGTCATCTCTCATAAATATATATATTGTTAGCTTTTTTTTTACTGGTCTAACGTTTCTTTTTATACGCGCAGAAAACTGCTAGGAGCGGACTTCATATCCTGCTTGGTGGTCTATGTGCTTTAACAATAGTCATCTTCTTCAGATTCGTAAGTAAATACATGTTATTTTACATATTTTCATGCTCCTATTTTATTAATTTACAAATAAAATTTGAAAACAGGTGGTGCTGACTAGAATCAAGTATGGTCCTGCACGCTACTGGGCAATCTTATTCATCTTCTGGTTTCTTGTGTTTGGTATTTGGGCTTCTCGTTCTTCTCACGGTGACTCTTGACCCATCTTCACCATCTCTCTGTCTGTCTCTCTCTCTCCCCTTTAGAGCTCTCCTCTATTATCACTCTTGTAATCTTCTTTTGGAGAAAAAATGTACATTGTGTCATCAAAGAAAAATAAGCTTTATGCTCATTGATTATGATGACTATATATATATATATGATTTATAATGGTCACTGTTGCTTCTACAGTTACAATGTATCTTTAGACATCTAAAACAAAAATCGAATCTAGCTGATGAGTCGGATCAACCAGTGGACACCAACTCTGAATCTCTGATAACTGTATGACCCAACTTGGTTTCCGGGTCAGAATCCGACACCGAGTTCCCTCCGGTGTGTGTGTGGTGGCTAGATACTCCCAGAAAGCTTTGATATTTGTGCTCTTTAGCAACTTCACCCCTGAGTAGCAAAACTCCAATCCGGGAACGGCTTCTGCTCCGGCGGGTCTTCGAACGATGCGGCGAAATCATCGGACTGATACGGAAACCGAGGGACAAAAGCGTCATTTCGCAACGACTCGATGGAACCAAACACGAACGCGTCCTCGAGATCATCAACCCATTTCGACTCGACGTTGTCCGAACACGTGACGCCCGGTGAAACCACGTGACTTGAGCATTTAGACTCCGACGTACTCGTCGTAGTCACCTCATCCACCGGATAACACGTCTCCATTGTTCCTTTCTTGTTATAAATCCGACATAAAACCCAATCATCAAGCTGCAAATTTTTTTCCGACAAAAAAAACATTAATCATCACCATTGAGACAATCAGACAAGACCCAAAAAAAAAAAACAGTTACGTACCCTCAAGCTGTTCTTCTTGTTCGAAGAAGAGGCAGATCGATCAACATTAGCGAGACGATACTCGTGCATGATCCAATTCGTCTTCACCCCTCTCGGAGCTTTCCCGGCGTAGAAGACGAGTGCTTTCTTGATCCCTAACGTCTTCGGTTTACCGATCGGTTTATCAGCTCCAGTCGCTTTCCAATAACCGGTTCCAGCTGACCGGTTCGGACGCGAACCGTTTGGGTATTTCCGGTCTCGGTGCGAGAAGAAGTACCATTCTTTCTCTCCGTACAGAGCCATCTCTGAAAAACAAAAAACTCGAGTTTCAGTTCAGTTCGATTATCCAAAGAGAGAGACTTTGGTTTCGTGGCGTTGAAGTAATGATAATTACCTGGAAGCTCCCATGGATTGAACTTGTACAGATCAATCTCTGCGATAACCGGAGCGCTGATTGGCTCCGATGCGCATCTCCGGCACAGATAGAACTTCACGAGCTCTTCGTCCGTCGGGTGAAATCGGAATCCCTCAGGTAAGTTTAGCTCCGCCTTCATTATGTGAAAGGTTTTTTTAGTGCTTTTATCGGCGATTTGCGAGGGAGACGAGCCATGGAGCTTTTTTTATAATAGAGGAGGTTCATGAATCACACGTATGAGATATAGTTGCTCGACACGTGCGATAGAACCCAACCGTTTTCTTTTCAACGTTGACTGCGCAGCCTACTGGAATTGACACGTGGCGAGGAATGATTGGATTATCGAGGTGAAGAGTGTGTGATGTCATTGCTTCCGTCATCCGCGCGAACCTTTGTGGACGCAATCTGCTGCTTCTTGGTGTACGCAAGCACGTTGTTTTTGTGGTCAATGTATGTGAGTTATGAGTCTTATGACTTGTGAGTGGACCGTGAAGAGTATTAATGTGCGCTTCCCCGCACAGGTTTTTTTTTAGTCAGTCTAATCGCGCATGCATGTCATTGGAATGACGCCATTTTAAGTCGCATGCCGGCTTATACGTACTTTGTAAAGCTAAAGATGCGATAATTGACAATTTCTTTGACTAACATTCATGTGTATATATATATAATTGACATAAACGACATTTTATTTTAAAACATGTTTTAATAATTTCTTACTAAAGACTGTTGTTTTAGTAGCTAGTTAGTTATTTAGTTAGTGACTGAAAAGAAAGTTGGTTACTGATCTTGTGTTATAGTTGAGGTATATTTGGAATTGAAACACATGGATAATGGATTCTGATATGCTTTTTAGGAAGAGAAAAAATAATAAATAAGTTCGTCAAATCATGTAAATTAAGAACATAATAAGCACCCATGCCAAAATAGTGTGCATTTGTCGGCTAGTCTTAAAGTTTCATTAAATACAGTACATGGCTTAGTAAGAAATGTTTACTCAACTACAAGCAAATAAGATATTAATGGGTAAGTTAAAGAACCTAGATGTATAAGCCCAATATACGGGCCTTACAAAAAACTTGAGACCCATTTAAACCCCTTTTATCACTACGTGAAGGCTGTATTGTGGGGCAAGTCCTGACTTCCAAATTCCAATTTCTGTGTCGTATACGCTAAACCAACCGAATCATTATCTGGGTTTCAGCTTTTTAACAGAATTATGCTTATTGGCGAACTTGTTATATTCCTTCTTTAGTCACTAGTCACTAATTCCAATCACTTTTTTTTATTATTTGGCTCACGTAATACACCACTGATTCTAGTCGGAGCCGGAAACGTTGTCAAAAGTATCACCTAGGCAATGAGTACCAATGTTGTAATCTCCATGTCAAATTGTATATATATATATATTTTTCTCTATATAATCAAACTGTTTGTTTATTAATAAGGTAATTTAATTTAGTTAGTTGAATAATTCATAGCTAGTCTTTCGATTACATATATTATAGATTGGTGGTTTGTACTTGGTACTAGTGCGGTTGATATGTTACGATCCTGCATTTGACAAAGAAAAAAAAGTCTAATTAGAAGGGCACTTCAGTAAATCGGTTGATAGAAACGTAAGACAACAGCGAAAAGCATAATGCAGTTTTCCAGGCTATATATAATCTCAAGAGATGCTCTAAAACTTTTTTTTTTTGGTATGAAGAGATGCTCTAAAACTTTTCCAATTATTTCAACTCAGTCTATTTATATACATATATACAGCTCTCAAATCTCAAATCTCATCATCTTCATTAAACGCTTGCATATTATACTCACACTTGTATTCCAATCATAAACTGTTCTTGGATTTATATAATGCGCCAAAACGTGTACCCACATGCTTGATGTGTATATATACTCACACACACACATGTTCGGACAGTAATCAGTAATACAAACATCAGAGG
The DNA here is from genome assembly GCF_000801105.2 of Raphanus sativus. Lineage (NCBI taxonomy): Eukaryota > Viridiplantae > Streptophyta > Magnoliopsida > Brassicales > Brassicaceae > Raphanus > Raphanus sativus. Next base: position 33,327,357 of record NC_079515.1, on the reverse strand, counting down.
AAGAAGAAGAGAAAAGGAGAAAGAAGATGGTGTCGGGTCGGGGCGGGGCGTGTTGGATTATTCTGGCTATGTTTCTTGTTCTCTCCGCAGCTGGCGCCGGCGGTGCTACGGCAGAGAAGGGAGTAACGTACGATGGACGTTCTTTGATTATCGATGGACAGAGGAAACTTCTCTTCTCCGGTTCAATTCATTATCCTCGCAGCACACCCGAGGTAAATATTTTTCTTCGTATATTTTTGAACATTCATATGATAATAACTGTATATGCGTAAATTCAAATGTGGTAATGCGATATACGCATACTGTTTTTGGCAAATGTAAAACAAAAGATAATGGTTGGTCGTTAAAAAAAAAGTAATGGTTGGACCAATTGATGTGATATGACAAAACTCTGCTATCAAATTTATTAATCGAGCATATAAAATTTGGATATATAGTTTTTTTTTTTTTTTTTTGGATAAGGATATATAGTTTTTCTTTTGCTTAAATTTGGTAAAATTTGGATATATAGTTTGAAAAAACTTGGATATATATGGAAGAGTTTTAAAATATCTCAAATTATATGCGACCTAGGTTGATTGAATTGCTAACATATATTTTACAAGAATATTGCTGATACATTTTACTAAAAAAACATATAAAATTACCAAAAAATTGCTCATACAAAATGATTTTTTTTTTCTAAGCTCAGTTGTCTATTTTTATAGACATATATATTTATATATGATGGCTTTTGTATATATCAAAACTTTGTAACTGAATTCTCTTTCACGAGTTCCTTTACATTTGTTAAGCTGTTTTTGTTTTTCATGTATTTTGTGTTGTGTAAGAAATTCGTTTTCCTCTTTTCGAAAAAAAAGAAAAGAAAAAAGAAAAACTTATCTTCGGCGAAATAAACAAGGACTCTTCTTTTTTTTTCCTTGAAAAGAAATTCACCCTTTCAGGAAATTAAGAAATATTTACATTTTTGGTAATTTGGTTTCATAATTGAGTATGGAACTAATATCTAGTGGGCAACCAATTTTACGCACAACACCAATATTTTTCCGTGTACACGCATCACAAATGCTTTGCCGTGTACGTAATTATTGCTTTTGAAAACAAAATATTAATTTTGCTTTTTAGCGATTATATATATAATATATACATAAATAAATTATATATTGAAAAGGAGATGCACTATGTACTAAAGAAAAAAAATCTGTAAAAATAATTTATAATCAAATATTTTATTGTATGGTTCACGTTCACAAGTTTTTCTTAGCTTCACTATCAAGATTAAGACAGAGATTTCATCTAACACAACATTTTTGATTCCTTGACTAAACTCTACTGAAAATAAATGTCACGGGTCTCAAACCGACACAGTTTCATTTCTTTTCATAGATTCCTCCTAACTTCTTGTCATTGTCTCTATTTCTATGACTCTTTAATTTTTGTACTCTCCAGTTCCAGAGTCACCACTTACCAGTACACACAATTACAATAGATTAAAGGTTGCGTATTAATTCACTCATAATCTGAAACTATTTAGACACAGATCCGTTCTATGTGCTTCATGTAATGTTCTTCTCATGGTTTCCATAATAAAATAAAAGAATAATTAATCATATTAAATAAAAGGTCAAAATGTATAAACAATACATAACAATAATGTTTTCGTTGTCAACTCAACTTACATAACAATAGTTTAGTATAAACAGCATGTGATGATCACGTGAAGAAATCTTCTGTCGTTAAAATCTCTAATCAATGGGGATCCAAAGAAAACCAGCCAATCTAATTTTCTTTCCAAAAATGTATTAACATTTTAATCATTTGGATAATCTGTTATGTCGTTTAAATTCTCAAGTAATACAATAAATAAATTATCCTCTTTGTCTGCAGATGTGGCCGTCTCTGATAAAGAAGGCAAAGGAAGGGGGTCTCGATGTGATCCAAACGTACGTTTTCTGGAACCTCCATGAGCCTAAGCTCGGACAGGTCGGTCCATTTATCTTAATTTGTCTTTTGTGAAATTTATTGTTTGCAACTTTCTATGTAATAGAAAAAATAATATATAGTCTATTGGAATAAAATGAATAATGCAGTATGATTTTAGCGGAAGAAATGATTTGGTGAGGTTTATTAAAGAGATAAGATCGCAAGGTCTCTACGTCTGTCTACGTATTGGACCCTTCGTCGAAGCTGAATGGAATTACGGGTACTAAACAAAAATTAAACAACATTTTAGTTATTAACATTGAAAATTTTGTTAAACCGCTTGGGTTAACCAGGGGATTACCATTTTGGTTACGGGATATACCCGGAATGGTATACCGAACCGACAACGAACCATTCAAGTTCCAAATGAGAAAATTCACCAGTAAGATTGTAAATTTGATGAAATCGGAGGGCTTATTTGCGTCTCAAGGTGGTCCTATCATTCTTTCTCAGGTAATTTAACTTCTTTTTTGCTCATCTGTTTCAATGTAAAGTAGGATTACTTATTAAACCGAACCTTGATTATTACGACCGGTTAATGGCCCTTAGCTGGATTGTATAGAACTCTCTGAAAGTTAGTTGAACCGGACCGGCTAGCTTCTAATTATGGTGTTTGTTTGGGTTCCTGTGATTTTAATTGTAAAGATCGAGAACGAGTACGCAAATGTACAGAGGGCATTTCGTGAGAAAGGAGCATCATACGTCAAGTGGGCAGGTAAAATGGCGGTAGGGCTTCAGACCGGAGTGCCATGGATCATGTGCAAGCAGCCCGATGCTCCTGATCCAGTGGTTCGTACTGTACTGTACCCTACCGGTTACTTATCTAAGATCAATGCGTCTTTTCTTATAAAGACCAATGCTATATTTTGTAGATCAATACATGCAACGGTATGCAATGCGGTGAGACATTTCCAGGACCAAACTCACCTAATAAGCCGAAAATGTGGACCGAGGACTGGACATCTTTGTAAGGGTTTACTTCATTGTCTATTTTTGACTTGTTTCTTGTTCAATAAGTTAACTCTTTTTCTGCTTTCTTTGTGTGATGAAAACAGCTTTCAGGTTTACGGAGCACCACCTTATATTAGATCTGCTGAGGATATTGCTTTCCACGCAGCTCTTTTCGTTGCGAAAAAGGGAAGCTACATCAACTACTACATGGTAAAATTAAGTTTCCATCTTTCTTCTCTATATGATCATCATTAAGAACACTCACCAACCCTAATTTTATACAGTTCCATGGTGGGACAAACTTTGGAAGGACTTCATCTTCATATTTCATTACAGGATACTATGATCAAGCTCCTCTCGACGAATACGGTTCGATCTAAAGCTCTTAAACCCGCGGTTCTTCGCAAAACCTGATAACCTTAATTGATCTTGCTTTGTGTTTGAAGGTCTTTTAAGACAGCCAAAGTACGGTCACTTGAAGGAGCTTCATGCTGCTATAAAATCCACCTCTAATCCTCTGCTTCATGGGAAGCAAACGATTCTCTCCTTAGGACCAATGCAACAAGCTTATGTATTTGAAGATGCGAGAAGTGGATGCGTTGCGTTTCTGGTGAACAACGACGCGAGACAAGTCACTCAAATACAGTTCAGAAACAACGCATATAGCTTGCGTCCCAAGTCAATTGCCATTCTTCAGAATTGCAAAACCCTAATCTATGAAACAGCAAAGGTAATTTATTATATTCCTTCTTTAACAAGTTTCAGATAATATAAACTACTAGTAACTAACGACTAACTAATCATATAAAACGGCTTAACAATGATTATCGATAAAAGGTGAATGTGCCCAAGAACATGAGAGTTACAACGCCGGTTCAAGTGTTCAACGTTCCGGACAAATGGGAAGTGTTTAGAGAAACGATACCAACATTCTCAGGCACATCTTTGAAAGTAAATGCTTTGTTGGAACATACTAAACTGACTAAGGACAAAACTGATTACCTTTGGTACACATTAAGGTAATATAAAATACATACTTCTCATTACATTTATAATGTTCATTTTTCTCATTTCTAACGAAGTTTTGGCTCATCGAATTTAAGGTTTAAGCCGAATTCACCCTGCACTAAGCCGTCTCTCTTCATTGAGTCATCAGGACATGTTGTTCATGTGTTCGTCAACAATGCACTAGCAGGTACCTAATTATTGAAAGCAGGAAGGAGAATGTGTTTACAAACCATGTACTTAGTTCGCAAATTAAAACATTTTTCAACTTTCATACGTATGAACAAATTGGAACTTTTTTCTTGAAGGGTCTGGACATGGAAGCAGAGACATAAGGGCGGTTAAAATCCAAGTTCCAGTTAGATTAATCAATGGACAAAACAACATTTCAATCCTCAGCGGCATGGTTGGTCTACCGGTACGGCGTTAACTTTAACAAAAACTCGGTTTACTCTTTTCTTGTATTACCCGAGAGATTAGAAATCATAACACGTTTTCCTCATCATTTGAATAAAAAGGACTCTGGCGCGTACATGGAGAGGAAGTCTTATGGACTAACCAAAGCTCAAATCAGCTGTGACGGGACTAAGACAATCGATCTGAGTAGATCTCAGTGGGGTTACTCGGTAAAATATCAAAAACGTCTAACGTCATGAATATAGTTGAGGAATGTGTTTGTGTTGACGTGATACACAGCCTAACATGTATGTCTTGTGAAGGTGGGTTTGCTTGGGGAAAAAGTTAGGTTACATCAGTGGAGCAATCTAAATAGAGTGAAGTGGAGTACCAACAACGCTGGACTCATAAAGAATCACCCTCTCGCTTGGTACAAGGTATGTATGCATATATACGTTGTAAAATACTAAAATTTTATCTATAGTATATGTAAATTGTTTATATGCAGACGATGTTTGATGAGCCGAGTGGAAATGGGCCGGTGGGGCTTAACATGGAGAGTATGGGTAAAGGAGAAATGTGGGTGAATGGGGAAAGCATTGGTCGTTATTGGGTTTCCTTTCTCACTCCTTCTGGCCATCCTTCTCAATCTATGTAAGTGTTAAACACATGTCCACTAACACACATTCTGAACATGAAAAATTATATGTGTAACTGAGCATTTTATGATGGGGAATGATATGGATCGATGCAGATATCATATTCCAAGGGCGTTCCTGAAACCATCTGGAAACCTGTTGGTGGTATTGGAAGAGGAAGGTGGTGATCCTCTTGGGATATCTTTGAATACAATATCAGTTGTTGGTTAAACTGTCCTGAATATTTTTGTATACATTTGTTTTGTTGGTAATTGGGGGGTTTATTCTGGACCAAAGCGATCTATAAAATTCATTGAGTGATCAAGTCGTATGAAATTTAACACAACTTCATACCTACAGTCGTATATCACTGATTTATATCTAGGTGAATATAGACACTGGTTTGATAAAAAAAAAACACACACACTGGTTTACTGAATATTTCATGAATATACGATAAGGTAAAGTTTATATAAAAAGAATTAACATGGTACATTGGTACTATATTCTTCACAGATTAAAAAATCAAAATGAAATAAAGTATAAATATCCACCGATCTCGCCTCGTATCGCATTCGCAAGTACTAAAATATCCAGCTGCGATCCTGACACTTCGTCGGTCCGCCGAATCCAGTTGTCTCTTCACCGACACCAGTATTCACAGAACTTCACCCGCCGTTTTAACTGTGGAAGACACGCACAGTCTTAACATATTTTTACTATTTCCCCGTATGATTCACGCTCTGATAGTAGCGCGTGGGTTGAGAAGAAGCAGAGTCACGAGACATGGACCCCTAGAAGTTTAAAGACTGCAGCTACAATCGTCATTAGATTTGTTGGAACTTACTGTATTAAAGTAGAACTAACTGGTAAAGAAGATGGCCCAACTCAAAACAAGATCTTTTTTCTATTGGCATTTCGTTAACATGGAACATGTTCAAAAGTGTAGAAAAACAGCTGTTCCGCAACCAGTGGAAGCACTTCAATACCATAATATACGCAGCTCTATAAACAACTATTGGAAGACACACACATCTAAAATTAGTTCGTTATATATGGCTAGATCAAAGAAAGGCACCGTGGAGACACGAAGATGCCGGAAAACGTGGATTGGTCGGAGAGTATCGTTTTGAAAATCTTTGTTTATAAAAAAAGAAATCTGCAGTATCCATTTTCATTTATCCAGTGCATGTGATATGTTTGCTTTGGTGATAGAGATAAAAAGTGGTAAGGAAACATATTACATATCTATAATAGAATAGTATAATACAAAAAGATAACCAAGTATTTTTATTAGCCTTTTCATGAACGTGTAAAGCTGATTGTTCTATCCCCTTGACAATCGTTACGTGCTGAGAGAACATAGAAAAGGCTAAAGATCCTTTCTTTCGTATGAAAGTCAAATTTTGTTAAAAGTTACTGTAAAGGCCATAACAAATTCGCTTTCTCTTATGCGTTTTTTTGTTTCTTTCTTGAAGTTTACTTTTTCTTCTTTTTTTCTTGAAGTTTACTTTAGCACTAACCTAGGGACCATGACGATTGTATTCAAGAGCCACACCACAAATGATCGTGTTGTACTTTTTTTTCTTTCTTTCTTTCTGTAAATTTATATATATATATTATGTATAAAGAAATAAATAATGTGCGTTACAAATAAAAAAAAAAAATAATGTTTTTCAATTTTTTTAATAACTGCTATTTGGGGAAGTAAATCTCATTTTGTTCTAAAAGAAAATAGCAAAACACAAAATAGTCTTAAATGGAATCTGACAATTACATGAAAAAATACAGTGTTGATAAGCATAAAAAATCTTATATATTAATAGAGAGACAATCTACAAAGTAAAAAACGATAGTTCACAGTTCGCACACTGACGAGTGATTTGGTCACTCTTCTGTTCTCTCACACACACTCACACAAACCAAGAAAGATTGCTAGGAAGCTCTTAAAAAGGGATAGATAATAAATCTTGTTTCTCCCTATCAACTGGGGAGAAAAGAGGGTTTAAAGGCAAGAGAAAAAAATCTAATTAAAACTTTGAAAGCAAAAAGATGAAGCTAGCTACTAAAAGCATTGCTTCACCGGCGATTCTGGTGCTGGCGTTTGTGTTTCTCTTCTCGTTGAAAGCTACTGCGGCGGCGAATGTTACCTACGACCACCGTTCCCTTTCAGTAGGCGGTCGCCGTCAGCTCATTATCTCCGCCGCCATTCATTATCCGAGAAGTGTTCCAGCTGTTAGTAACTGACTGACTCTTCTTCCTTTTCTGAGGCCAAAGTTGGAAGCTTTTTACTGTTTTGATTGTTCTGTTCTTTGGTTTGTACATCTAAGCGAATAAAGTTCAAGCTTTTGATTGCATATGAGTTTTGGGTTCTTTAGCTATGATTATAGTTTGAGTTGTAAAATGTCTCTCCTGAGAATTTTGTTGCTGATAAAATAGTTAACTTTTATTGCAGATGTGGCCATCACTTGTTCAAACAGCGAAAGAAGGAGGCTGCAACGCAATAGAGTCTTACGTGTTTTGGAATGGCCATGAGCCTTCTCCTGGAAAGGTTGCAAGAAGTTCAATAAATACATAATTTAGCTTTGTGTCCATCATCAATCTTTTTGCTGATCAAGATCCGGTATTGTTGTTTGGTTTGTAGTACTATTTTGGTGGACGGTATGATATAGTGAAGTTCATCAAGACTGTTCAGCAAGCTGGCATGCATATGATTCTGCGTATTGGCCCTTTTGTTGCTGCTGAGTGGAACTATGGGTAACGCTCTTTCTTTTGAATCTTTTCTGTTTCACTTGTTGAGTCCCTGTAGTTCCGTTATTGAAACTCTTGTGGTTACATAGGGGAGTTCCGGTTTGGCTGCATTATGTGCCAGGAACAGTCTTCAGGCAAGATAACGAGCCATGGAAGGTAGCAAACCACAAACATGACAAAACTTTCTGTTTTCTTTTGTTACTAGAAAAACTCATATTGCTCTCTGTGAATTTCTGTTTCAGCATTACATGGAGAGTTTCACGACCTATATAGTAAACCTACTGAATAAAGAGAAGCTTTTTGCACCACAGGGCGGTCCAATAATCTTGTCTCAGGTTTAAGACACATGACAGAACATATTGAACTTCAGCATCATTCTGTTTTGATGTTTGTTGTTAACAATGTGATTTTTTTATCAGGTGGAAAACGAGTATGGGTATTATGAGCGTGATTACGGAGAAGGAGGGAAGCGGTATGCTCAATGGTCTGCTTTCATGGCTGTTTCACAGAACATTGGTGTTCCATGGATGATGTGCCAGCAATGGGATGCTCCTGCCACTGTGGTAAAGTCTATATCCAATTCTGAAACACAACATCTCCACACACCTGAAACTGTATATGCACCGGATCTTGATGGATTTCTTGTATTACTTTTTGCAGATTAGTACCTGCAATGGCTTTTACTGTGACGAATTCACACCTAATACAGCTGATAAACCCAAGATATGGACTGAGAACTGGCCTGGATGGTAACAAGATTGATCATTGGTCCCTTTAATCATTAACTATAGAGTCTTTTCTCAGTCTTATTTTTCTTGAAGGTTTAAAACTTTTGGAGGCAGAGACCCGCATAGACCAGCAGAGGATGTGGCTTACTCTGTTGCTCGTTTTTTCCAGAAAGGTGGAAGTGTCCATAACTACTACATGGTAAATACTAGTTAGTTTCTTCAAGAGGAGCAACTTTACTTGAGTTCTATGTAAACTGAATGTTAGCTTTTTTTTGTTTTTGTGTAGTATCATGGAGGAACAAACTTCGGACGTACCTCAGGAGGACCATTCATCACAACAAGCTATGACTATGAAGCTCCGATCGATGAGTACGGTGAGTTTGCGTAACAAAGAGATCACTGTGGAGTGAGAATAGGTCTTAACTCATGTTTTGCTTCTGTCCCTTTTTGTTAGGATTGCCAAGATTACCAAAATGGGGACACCTTAAGAATCTCCACAAAGCTATAATGCTCTCTGAAAACATGCTGATCGGTGGCGAGCATCGGAATTTTTCGTTAGGCCCTTCACTCGAGGCTGATGTGTACACAGGTTCTTCAGGGAGCTGTGCTGCGTTTCTGTCAAACTCGGATGATAAAAACGACAAGACGGCTGTGTTTCAAAACATGACATACCACTTACCTGCTTGGTCAGTTAGCATTCTACCTGACTGCAAAACCGAGGTTTTCAACTCTGCAAAGGTAAAAAAGAAAAAGAAACTGATTCGGACAATGAGTCAATGATACACCGAACAATGCAGCTTGGCTGATTTTTTTTTTCCTTTTTACATTTGCAACAGGTAACTGCGAAGTCCTCTAAGGTAGAAATGTTACCTGAAGATTTGAAATCGGCATCAGGTCTTAAATGGCAAGTGTTCTCAGAGAAGCCAGGTATATGGGGAGAAGCAGACTTTGTGAAAAATGAACTCGTTGATCATATCAACACCACAAAGGACACAACTGACTATCTTTGGTACACAACAAGGTCAGTGTTTCCTGTTAAATACCGCGGAAAAAAATCGCTGAGAACGAATCTGAAGCAAATATATTCAAAATCTCTTGCAGTATAACAGTCGGTGACAGTGAAGAGTTTCTGAAGAAGAAAACTCGTCCGGTTCTCTTTATTGAATCAAAGGGGCATACTCTTCATGTTTTCATTAACAAAGAGTACTTAGGTACACTATCAAAACTCTTATGTGATTCTTTTTGGTTAATTCTCACATTCAAGTTTCTAACGTAAATGTGTCTACTGGTTTCTAGGAACTGCGACAGGGAATGGAACTCATGTGCCCTTCAAACTCAAGAAATCAGTTCCTCTCAAAGCGGGAGAAAACAATATTGATCTGCTTAGCATGACCGTTGGTCTTTCGGTAATTCTATAAACAGAAAGTTTCTTAAGTATCCTGTTCCAGTTATCATTGTGGTTATGCGTCATCATACATTGGTTTTGTTTCTGGCACAGAATGCAGGGTCCTTCTATGAATGGGTTCCAGCCGGACTTACAAGCGTCTCAATTGAAGGACTCAACAGTGGCACATTGAACTTGACACATAGCAAATGGTCCTACAAGGTTATATATCTCTCATATCCCCTGAGTGATTCTCTCTTAGATGAGCACTTCAATACTAATCCCATGAAATTTTGCAGCTCGGAGTGCAAGGAGAGCATCTAGGTCTGTTCAAGCCAGGTAACTCTGGTGCTGTCAAATGGACTGTTACTGCAAAACCTCCCAAGAAACAACCTTTGACTTGGTATAAGGTAATGCAACTTTTTGGCATGATCAAATATTTTGTTTGTAGAGGATCAAGTGTTTTGTTTCCTGTCTTTAAAAGATCTGAATCTTTTTGGTAGGTTATCATAGACCCACCTTCTGGAAGTGAACCGGTTGGGCTTGATATGATCAGTATGGGGAAAGGCATGGCTTGGCTAAACGGTGAAGAGATTGGAAGATACTGGCCCAGGATTGCTAGAAAGAACGCTCCAAATGATGAATGCGTTAAAGAATGTGACTACAGAGGGAAATTTATGCCGGATAAATGCAACACTGGATGTGGAGAGCCATCTCAAAGATGGTATTAAAGCTTTCACGTCTTTCGTTTTTCACATCTCTCTTTTGTTCAAATCTGATTCTTGGCTTTTGGCTTTAGGTATCATGTTCCACGCTCATGGTTTAAGCCTTCCGGGAATGAGCTTGTGATCTTCGAGGAGAAAGGTGGCTATCCCACGAAGATAAAGCTGTCTAGACGAAAAGTCTCAGAGGTTTGAACAAGAACAATGCATGAAACTGAGTTGCAATTGGCAAAGAAGATTGGGATTCAGATGTTACCATGAAAGCGAAAGAAAAGATTGTATTTTTGTCTTTATTTCTCTATTGCAGTTCCAAAATAACAAACAAGATTTCTATTACATCATGAAGCTATAACTTAAAGCATTGTTCACATGAAACTCGGTACATCTTACTCATTCTATCTCTTCGATTACCACACCGCCTTTTCGTGTATGATCTTTCTCCTTCACGTCTCTAAACCCTTTGTGATCGTTAAGCTCAACAATCGAGTTCTTCTCTGCCCTCACCGATGATTCCAACGCTTGCCACACTTCTGGAGTCTGCTCATTGACCCAACACATCATGAAGAAAACTTTCCTATCTGCAAGCTTTAGTTTCTTCTTCAGATCACGCCCTGATGATTTCACTTCCTGTATTGCACCAAGAATCAACCTCTGGAGATCACAGAGCAAGCACACCAGAGCTCCATTGCCAAGAGAAAGCAAGTGAATCACATCATCAACCAGATTCAATCCGAATTTCAGACCACCACCGAGGCTCTTATAAGCTGAAGAGCACGTCTGTTCCAAACAAAACGACAACACTTCCTTCATAGTCCCAGGTTGTGCATTCTGACCTAACACTGATGAAACACTCATAACCATGGTCGCTGCACCCAACGAATCAGATTGCCATTCTCCATTATATATACGAAGAGTGAAACAGTAACTATATAAAACATCAACCAAGTGGATTGGTAACAACGGAGATGGCATCGTGGAGCTAAGCTTGCTTAGCGACATCAGAGGTGTATAAGGCCCTCGAGGTATTTCGCTCACAAAGGTTGCTCCTTTATCATCTTCTTCTTCTTCAACGCATTGTACCAACTGTTTACCTTGAGCCCCAAGAGAGATCCTTTGAGCTGAAGAGCGTAGCCACCAAGGATCCCATGGCTCAATCATTTTGCTAAGCTCTCCAGAAGCTAACGCTCTTTGAAACCCTTTCCTCTCTTCTAAGCTCAGATCATCAAAACTGATCTCATCTCCTGCAAGAATCTTCCGAATAGTTTCCTCCGGTAGCGTCGAACTCGAACCTTCGCCATCCGTCATGATCTCATCATCATCGTCCTCTTCTTCTTCTTGGTGAAACCGTTTCAAAATCTCGAGCATCTTAGTCTTCGTTTGATCGTCGGAGCGAAATTGCCGCAGCTCGTCAACAACGTTCTCTCTCATGAAGGACTCGGTGCATTGGACGCTGTGGGATTTGTAACAGGGAAGAGAGCAGTAGCGGAAGTTGCAGCGAGGACACGTGTACTGCGCGAACTGCTTGTTGCAAACATGGCAGATAGTCCGCGTCGAAGATGGGTTTAAAGGAGACGACTTTGAAGTCTCCGATGTAACTACCGTCTTCTCCGGCATCATCCTTCGCGACGATTCCAAATTAGGGTTTAGTCGGGAGAAGAAGAGATCCGAAAAATCAAATACCCTGATTTGTAAATCAGTTATTGGGCCGGGTTGTGAATAATTGGGCCTTTAAACCTAGACTGTAATTCTGCACGTAAGATAATCGGGTGGATATATCCGACCCGGAAAGATTGTCTTCCTCACCCTCAGTGATCTTAACGACCCATTCTTATTAGCAGGCCTTAAATGGGCCCATAAGCTCGAGTAATTATCCGAACCGTAAAGATCGTCTCCCTCTCACACTCAGTATTTCTTCTTCCTCAATCTAGAGATTCCATTCCGATTCTATGAAACGAGGAACCAAAATGAGATCTCTTCTCTTTGTACTATCACTGCTCTGCTTCGCCTCGCAAACAGCACTTTCATGGAAGAAGGAGGAGTTTCGCAGCTGCGACCAGACTCCGTTCTGCAAACGCGCTCGATCCCGTGCTCCCGGCGCGTGTTCTCTCATCGCAAGCGATGTCTCAATCGCCGATGGAGATCTCGTAGCCAAGCTCCTACCAAAAATCGCTAACCAAAGCGACGAGGATCAGATCAAGCCGTTGGTGCTCTCCCTCTCGGTTTACGCCGATCGGATCGTGCGGCTAAGGATCGACGAGGACCACACGCTGAATCCGCCGAAGAAGAGGTTCAGAGTTCCCGACGTGGTGGTCTCCGAGCTCGAGGAGAAGAAGATCTGGCTGCAGAAAGTAGCCACGGAGACGATCGCCGGAGACGCTACTCCTTCTTCGGTGGTCTACGTCTCCGATGGATACGAGGCGGTGGTGAGGCACGAGCCGTTCGAGGTCTTCGTCCGCGAGAGATCAGGCGATCGACGTCGCGTCGTGTCCTTGAACTCCCACGGCTTGTTTGATTTTGAGCAGCTGAGGAAGAAAGGTGAGGGAGATAACTGGGAGGAGAAGTTTAGGACTCATACGGATTCGAGACCGTATGGTTCTCAGTCTATTAGCTTTGACGTTTCGTTTTATGATTCCAGTTTCGTTTATGGGATACCTGAACACGCCACTAGCTTCGCCTTGAAGCCTACCAAGGGTCCTGGAGTCGAGGAGTCTGAACCTTATAGGCTATTTAACCTAGATGTCTTTGAGTACGAGCACGAATCACCGTTTGGGCTTTACGGATCGATCCCATTCATGGTTTCGCATGGGAAATCTGGTAAAACTTCGGGGTTTTTCTGGTTAAATGCTGCGGAGATGCAGATTGATGTTCTGGCTAACGGATGGGACGCGGAGAGTGGTATTGCATTGCCTTCTGGTGAGAGTAGGATTGATACGTTGTGGATGAGCGAGGCGGGGATTGTGGACACGTTCTTTTTCGTAGGGCCTGAGCCGAAGGATGTTGTGAAGCAGTATGCAAGTGTGACAGGTACTTCAGCGATGCCTCAGTTGTTTGCTACTGGTTATCACCAGTGTAGGTGGAACTACAAGGATGAGGAGGATGTGGCGCAGGTGGACTCGAAATTCGATGAGCATGATATTCCTTATGATGTTCTCTGGCTTGACATCGAGCATACAGATGGGAAGAGATACTTTACGTGGGATAGTGCGTTGTTTCCGAATCCGGAGGAGATGCAGAAGAAACTGGCTGCAAAGGGTAGGCGGATGGTGACAATTGTGGATCCTCATATCAAGAGGGATGACTCCTACTTCTTACATAAAGAGGCTACTCAGATGGGACACTATGTCAAGGATTCGTCTGGAAAGGACTTTGATGGTTGGTGCTGGCCTGGTTCATCATCTTACATTGATATGTTGAGTCCAGAGATTAGAGAATGGTGGGGTGGGAGGTTCTCGTATAAGAACTATGTTGGTTCAACTCCGTCCTTGTACATATGGAATGACATGAATGAGCCTTCCGTATTCAATGGTCCAGAGGTATAACATTCTGTCTTATTGGTCTTTGTTTGTTCCCTTATTGTTTTTCTATTATCTGTGTAGCTCAAGTTCTCGTATTCATTGGGTTTGCGGTTCTTTGTTTCCCTATTTCGTAATTATGTATAGGTTTGAACTCTGTTTGTTTATTTTATTTTACACATCACTAATCTGCCATGAATCTGACACCTTTTTATTAGTCAAATATTGCATTGAATCTTCAGCCTTGTGACTTCTTTAAGAGTAAGTGTAAGCTATGGTTGCTTATCTTCACATTTGTTGGGTTATTAGTTATCGACTTACAGTAGAGAAAGTTCACTTCTTCCCCACATTGAACTTTCATGGAAAAAGGTTATCGCTGGGATGAGACTGACTGGCTTTCTTTCTTTGAATAGGTTACTATGCCAAGGGATGCATTACATGTTGGTGGTGTTGAACACAGGGAAGTTCATAACGCTTATGGATATTACTTTCACATGGCAACTTCCGATGGGCTTGTTATGCGTGAAGAAGGAAAAGATAGGCCTTTTGTATTGTCAAGAGCAATCTTTCCTGGTACTCAAAGATACGGAGCAATTTGGACGGGAGACAACACAGCCGAGTGGGAACACCTTAGAGTCTCTATTCCAATGTTATTGACACTTGGTCTAACTGGAATCACATTCTCAGGTGCATGGAAATTATCTACCCAAATTTTGCTGGAGGATTAATTTTTTTCTTTCTCAAATCTAATTGAAGCTCCCTTTTATTTTGCAGGAGCTGATATTGGTGGATTCTTTGGAAATCCTGAACCAGAACTACTAGTTAGGTGGTACCAAGTCGGTGCTTACTATCCATTTTTCAGGGGTCATGCTCATCATGACACCAAAAGACGAGAGCCTTGGTTGTTTGGGTAAGATCTGAGTACTTGTTTCTTGTCAAGACTTATTATTCGAGTATTAAAAGGCTCCAGGTTTAGTCTATGACAAACATAAAAAGGACATAATCAGTTTTACACTAATTAAATGTAGTTGACAAATGAATGCGCGGAATTAGAAAGTGTTGCAGTCTAGTCAGTTAATTTTATAAATAGTTAACCCATTAGTTTCATCAAGTAGGCGTTTCAACGGTTGTCCAGACTCCAGAGGTTCCTCTGCCTTTGTTTTGCTGGCTCATTAATTTTGCAATGCCTTATTCGATTAAGATCAATTTCATTTTGTTTCAGTGAACGGAATACAGAACTCATGAGAGATGCCATACACACTCGTTACACGCTGCTCCCATACTTTTACACGTTATTTAGAGAAGCCAATGTCACAGGTGTGCCAGTTGTACGTCCATTATGGATGGAATTCCCACAAGACGAAGCTACTTTTAGCAACGATGAAGCTTTCATGGTCGGTAATGCTCTATTAGTGCAAGGAGTTTACACTAAGGTACTTCGATGTTATGGATGGATTCGTTTATCTTCTTGTCTCTTTACTGTATGAATCATCTTTGAAGAAATGAGCGAATCAGTGACATACTTTCTTCTCGTGTGTATGCTAAATTAGGGAACAACACATGCTTCCGTGTATTTGCCTGGCAAAGAATCATGGTATGACCTGAGAAACGGAAAGACATACGTTGGAGGCAAGACTCACAAGATGGATGCTCCGGAAGAAAGCATTCCTGCGTTTCAAAGGGCGGGAACTATTATCCCGAGGAAAGACCGTTTCCGTCGAAGTTCTTCTCAAATGGACAATGATCCTTATACTCTGGTACGTTCAACTCTTCCACTGATGCAGTGTTTTATCATCTGCTATCAGTTCAATGAACACAGTAACTCGACCAGGTATAGTAATAGTAAAAAAAAAAACATGCCATTAACAGAATCCGAATGATGAACTATATAGATAGATCCATAGAAAGATAAGCTGTGGTTGGTTGGTAACAGTCTGTAATCTTTGTGCATTTAATCTTCTTTTTTTTTTTGTATTATTCAGGTGGTAGCTTTGAACAGTACTCAAGAAGCAGATGGTGAACTCTACATTGACGATGGAAAAAGCTTTGAATTCAGACGAGGCTCTTACATCCACCGCCGCTTCATCTTCTCCAATGGTGTTCTTACATCAACGAACTTAGCTCCTTCACAAGGTAGCCTCTCTTCCCGATGTTTGATCGACAGAATTATCCTCTTGGGACACACCTCTGGTCCGAAATCTGCACTGGTCGAACCTTTGAATCAGAAGGCTGAGATTGAGATGGGACCATTGCGAATGGGTGGGCTAGTGGCTTCCTCCGGTACAAAGGTCTTGACTATCCGCAAACCAGGTGTCCGAGTGGACCAAGACTGGACCGTTAAGGTTCTGTGATTGACGAACCATTTTTCCTTGTGGCCGACGGAGTTTGCATACCTTTTCTTATAATATTTTGGAAGTTTTAGACTTAAAGTAGTTGCAAGAGCTAACAGATTGAAAGTCGTTTGCATGGTTGTTTAAGAGTTTAGCGTTTTGATAATTTCATAATGTCATGGTTTCGTACTTAAACACACTCACCCTATAAGGAGTTGGGAATCATAAAACGAATTGTCTTGTAGTCAGACCGGTCTATCCATAACCATCTTTCGTTTTGCTCAAAACATCTACTTCTAAATTACCATGTATTTCATTGCTGCTAAATTATTATTTAATCCTCCACGTTTCACTAGCCCTGGGCAATCGGGTACCCAATCGGGTATCGGTTCTACCCATTCGGGTATCGGGTAAATCGGTAATAGACATATATATACCATTCGGTAATTTATAATAAATTCGGTTCGGTTCGGTTTGTAATTGGCCGGGTTCGGGTCGGTTTTCTACTCTAATTCAAAATCCGAATTGTACCTAAATTTTTTCGGGTTCGGTTATTTTCTGTAACAAGAGTATTCAAATACCCAATTTAAACCCGATTTAACCGATTTAACCGATTCAAATTTATAAATAACCGACTAAATAACCAAAATAACAATTCATAATCAAAACAAGAACTTAATAAGCATAACTTTAACCAAAAAACATAAGTTTAACATAGTTTAACAACTCATTAAAACATAACAAAAGATAGATCAAGTTCATAAGCTTAAAATAACTCAAATAGCCGATGAAAAACTGGGAACAATGAAGAAGCATCCACGATGAAAAAAGAACATTGCTGCTCCATGTCCCTGTAAACACATAACAAGATAAATCATTTAGCAAACTGAGTAAAGTAAACACAAAGAGAATGATAAAATTATTCACATAAAGACATGAAGTTTCAATTTACCTTTACTAGTTGCCGCATAACATAACTTAGAAAAACACCACACAAGAAGACCAATACAAAGATACCTTCAGAACATCAAACAACAAAAACTAGTATTACAGTATTACCATTGCAACAAAAAAAAATCAGAGAATATCAAATCAGTGGAGACTAATTACCTTTTCTCGTATGAGAAAAGCTAAGCCTCAGGACCATTGTCATCTCCAATACCAAACTCTGCAAAACAGTTTCAAAGCTAAGTTAGAAACTGAATCAGACATAGCCTTGGAGTCAACAGAATCTTCACCGTACAGCTTCTCAAAACACATCTTCGCAAA